>NW_015542451.1:1814311-1830214 GCF_001515605.1 Sinocyclocheilus anshuiensis
CTCTGTGTAGTTAATGCTGCTCAATGTGAAAGCCCGCAGGTGATGGAGATTTACCGCTGATTACAGAACCGGCTTTACTGATAAGATGCGCGTTAAACATCGCATGCAATTTATCATGCAGCCCTAATCTAAACTCTGCTGGACATCGGCACTCCAGGACCGACGTTGCCTACCCCTGAACTAGATGCACATGGCTTGGATTCTCAGTGAACTGTCAAACTCTTCATAACTTCTAAACATTATTTCAGTGTGTGAGCCATCATATGCAAAATGATCCATTCAATTATTTAAATTATTTTAGTGGCATTGGCCAGTTCATTGACACAGTAACAAGGTTTTGAAGAACGACAAATATTTTGGGTGAGTAACATTTAAGTCATTAAGTCATTTGCACACATGCAATTGTCCCATTAAACAGTGACAAATGCACTTGCGATGTAGAAAATATTAAGACTGATTTAATAAATGGGCCAAAGAAACTGTAATATTATGATATATTGTATTATGGTACAAACATTAACGCTTTACAGCATGACTAAGAAGAACAAGAATTACAGATAGACTCCAAAGTAAAACATCTAGAAACATTACAGTAATTTTGGGGAAAAACGTGTTTAATTGTCATGAATCTAATGTCACAATAAATAAAATCAGCAAAAAATGGTCCTAAACAAGCTTCACTTTCTTAATATGTCAGAATGTCTACTATTTGGCTTTGCTTTTAGGGTGAAATAGGTGAGATCCAGCCTTTCTGAGTTTCTTTTATATCTTAAGGACGTGTATATTTATAGCAGGAGGTGAGGTTGAATAACCCACCTGTGCGTCATCAGGCTCATCCATGCTGTACTGCGGCCCTTGAGACCCCTCGCTCACTTTTTCTCCGAGTAGGAAGCCAAGACGAGTCATCAACGTGTTTGCTGCCTCATCCACTGAGGGAGGGGGGCCGAGATCTGGACCTAACCCCCCTAAAGACAGAAAGAGACAGCGAGAGAGAGCATGAAATTGAGTCAAGTGTAAAGTGAAACCAGCAAACTAGCTCACCACAACAGAAAAAGTTAATTATGAGCTTCACATCTTCCGCTGCTCATGACAACTATATCATGATTATGGATTCCGCATGAAAATTCAACAATTCCGTAAGTGATTTCCCACACATCTTAAATGACGCCTCACCCTCAGAGCGCCATCAATCTCTCTCTGTGTTCTCTTAGCCGTATAAAATCACCCTGCGGTCTTCCTTTAGAGCTGCTGCATGGCTACATACGGAGACGACGCTTCAGGATCAGACTGACAGAGACACGAACTACATCAACCAGCTCACACTGTGCTATATAATCAGCTAACAGCTCACAGAAAGAGAGAGAGAGAGAGAGAGAGAGAGACGCAGAGAGCTAGAAAAGGAACATTTGTCAAGAAGAGATACAGGTAAAACTGCTTAAAGTGTGATGATTTTAATTTGAAGGCTATTTAGGCCTTACTTAGATAGATAGATAGATAGATAGATAGATAGATAGATAGATAGATAGATAGATAGATAGATAGATAGATAGATAGATAGAAAACGTACAAATGTACGAATAACAGATAGATAGACACATAGACAGATAGATAGATAGACAGATAGACAGATAGATAGATATAGATAGATAGACAGATAGATAGAACAAATGTACGAACAACAGAGATAGATAGATAGATAGATAGATAGATAGATAGATAGATAGATAGATAGATAGATAGATAATGAATAAATCAAAATGAACATTTAATTTTGTTTACACTGGTGCAATAAAGCAATAATCCATGAGATGCCTCGTTTACCATGGTAAAATCACTGTAACACACAAGCTTGTGTGGTTTATTGCTTTTATAAAATATATACGCCAATACTCAATAATGTTAAATAGAAAGTTACATCTGTTATAATAATTTGTCTTCTTTTAAGTGCGTAGTTCATTATTACACTCACCTTACACATTATTATAATGTTCAACACAATTGTGCTTATATTCATTTTACAACCGTCTCAAATGTGGCTCATTCAAATTAGAATTCAGAAGTATCATTTTTTTTTAAATCAGTTTTGATTCTGTGTTGGGTCGCCAGTTAATGATCAATGTAAAATCTGAGTCCTGAGGCAGAACCAGTTATGAAGCACTGCCTGAGCCAAGTTTAGTCACGCCAACATAATGCAAACAGAATGAGAGAGGAGTATAACCACTCATTCAAAGAAAAGCAGGAGAGACTGAGACTGACAGAGAAAGAGAGAAAGGTGAGGATGAGAAAATATCAAAACACACCTGTTCCCTGGCATGCCATTCCTTCAACACATCACACATGAATCCCGCGTGCAGCGCGTCCAGCAGACAGTCAGCGCAAGAGCGTATGAACACACAGCCGCAGCCGCATGTCTGGGAGGGACAGTGTGTGTGTGTGTGTGTGTGTGTGTGTGTGTGTGTGTGTGGCGTGTTTCTAATGAGTCTTCAGTGAAACATTCAGCTGTTTAGGGAAGGTCGGGGTGGACTGTCCTGCCCCACAAAACAATACAGCATAGAATAAAGATCAGAACACAACAAAGCCAATGAGAGGACAGCTGTACTGCTCAGTTTAGAGCTCAAGATTTCACTCGTGTTTCACTTAAGCATCAACTTTGTCTCAAACATTTCTCCTAAAATTCCTTGTAAGAAATTAAAGTGGATACAAATGAGACAACTATTAAAACTGAATATACAATATTCAATACACTTCTCCATGTTGTGTATAAAAAGGCTTTAAAAAGTGATTTGTTTTATTGAAAGTTTTGTTTCATTTCAACCAAACATAATTTCCAAATATTAAATTCAAGAAATAAAATGCTGTTAAACTGTAGTTTAAATAATCAAGGCATGCTTTCCTTACTATTACTATTTATTTTTCCATTAATATTTAATAATTGTTGTATCATACATTATGTATTTCTCTTGGTAGCTATATTATTTTTATTATTATTCTTATTATTACTGTTTGTCAAGAAACAGAAGAAAGGATGATATATATACTTATTATTATATCTGTGCTTAGACTGAAAAATATAACAATCTGCAGTAATAAACAACAACAATTATTGTATAACTATTGTATAAATATTGTATAAGTTTTCCTTACTTTTACTATTTATTTTATTGCTATTCGTTTACCATTAATATTTAATAATTGTTATTATGTATCATATATTGTTTTGCTTTTTTGCAATGTGATAGTCATTTGAGTATTAAGAAGACACATTACAAATGAATTATTATTATTATTACTACTGTTTTTCAAGAAAGAGAAGAAATAATCTGTTTTAGATGGACCAGTATAACAATCCGCAGTAATAAACAACAACATTTGTTTACATATTTGTACGTTTTTGACAAATATGATATAATATACAGTATAAGAGCTATGAAAATAATGTGATACAGATCAGATAATTTGGTTTTACAAGAATTTCATGATAACTTTTGAGTTCACAGTGAAATATCTGACTTTTGATGGCAAACTCTGGTATCTTCTAGCAAACCTCAGTTTGAGACATTATTGAGATGTTTACTGAGATGTTTTTCTGAGTTCTTTTTCTCAGGAGAATCACGACACTCAAGCAAAAGCCTCCATTTGTTCCTCATTTAATCTCACTGCTGTCAAGAAGAAAGACTTGAGATATTAAAGAGCTCATAAAAAACATAAACAGGTCAACTTGCATTGCTTTTACAAGTAATCCATCATTTTTCCTCGCTACACTACCATTTAACCTGTTCTTACACACCGTGAGAGTGAAATTCCCCTTCCTGCACAGCAACAACAACAGACAAACCGGACAAACGGCTTTCCTCAATGAGCCCGTAGCAATAACGCATGTGCATAATCTGATGATACAATCTCAAAAGTTTGAACAACTGACCGAGTGTCAACATCAAACAGGCGTCTCAACTTGTCTAGCGACACACCCTCCACAAGCCTGTCATATTAACACTCCAAAACATCACGGGAACAAGCTACAACACACTGCTTTCAATAGACTATCAATTGCAGCGCTCCTACAGTGTCTAAAAATACCATCTAGGCAGCTGACTGGGGTTTGAAACACAAATGTGTATGTTTATGCATATGCTCTAATTTTTTCCTATAAGTGAAAGAGTACTTACTCTAAACCTGCGCGCCTGTGTGATACAGCAATAATGGCGGTCAGATAACACTGTGCTGAATTTAAATATACATCTGAAGGCCTCTAATGGACTGGACAGACCTGACTGACAGGCAGCACAGACTTGATTGAGCTCCTCCTCTCATAATGACTCGATGGCAAATTCCTTTCCTTTCTCTTCCAGGAAAGATGTTGAAATGAGCAGACGCAGTGCCTGAGTCTCTGGATTTGCTGGTTATATAAAATGAAGCATTCGTGTGTGCGGCCCGGTAGATTTTAGTGTACATTTGTGTTTGCGCGCAGGTTGCAGTGAGAATGTCAGTGCTGGAAATGCGTCTATACATAGACAGTCACAGCACCCACGCACCTACCTCAAATACACTGCGGAGCTGCTATCTATAGGATGAAACGCTCACGTACTTCGGCTTTGTTACGTATTAAAACACATATGCTATAAATGGAACATCTAAGAAACTTCTCTTCAGGTGAGATCATTAGGGCTGGTGGATATAGCTACAAATTGCATCTTGACATTTTATTACATTCAACAAACATCTCTGTGTTTACGTATTAAAAGGCTTAAAAGGTGATTTGTTTCGTTAAGGGGAATCATCATTTCATCTGAACAGCCCCTGTTGCCAAGGAGATTCAAGATGTTTAATTCAAGGAACAAAATACAGTTAAAATGTTAGTTATTTAAATTATCAAGTTTTCTTTAATGTTACTGTTGGTCAAGGAATAGAAGAAAGGATGACATTCAATAATCTGCTTAGATGCATCAATATGACAATCCTAGCAATAATCAATAACACTGATTTACATACATGTCAGTGTTACGAAACGTTTTTTTAACCAATATTATAATGTAATTTTTTATATATTATAAATATATTTTCATACTATATAATAGGGGTTCTTTTATTTCATTTCATTTCAATCAAGTTAACAAAAATGTTTTTTATGGTTTTAGTTTTGACCATGGTGTGTGTGGTTTTGGTTTTAATTAAAATTTTGAACTACAACCCTGAATTGATCAAAAGTGACATTAAAAACATTTATAAAGTTTCAGAAGATTTCTATTTCAAATAAATGCTTTTCTTTTGAACTTTTTATTCATCAAAAATCCTGAAAATTTAAAAAATGTATCATGATTTCCACCAAAATATGAAGCAGCACGACTGTTTTCAACATTGATAATAATCAGAAATGTTTCTTGAGCAGCAAATCAGCATATTAGAATGATTTCTGAAGATCATGTGACACTGAAGACTGGAGTAATGATGCTGAAAATACAGCTTTGATCACAGAAATCAATTACATTTTATAATACATTACAATAGACAACAGTTATTTTAAATTGTAATTATATTTCAAAATATTGCTGTTTTATTGTATTCTTAAACAAATAAATGCAGCCTTGGTGAGACATTTTCAAAAAATCCTACTAATCCCAAATGTTTGAACATTAATACATACAGTTGTAGATTATAATATACATATGTAACTTAATAGTATTAAATATTATGAAATATTTTTATATTATACAAATATCCTTTGTTATTTACAAAATGAAGATCACACAAAAAACTTTCGGAGTGATTCTGCAAGTGAGTTGATGAGTTTTGGATCAATTCAGTGAATTCGAGTGATTTGAATTGAATCAAACAGATCAAACCACATTAAACATTGTTTTGCTACTGATCTCTATCTAAACGAGCTGAAATGACCAGGATGTGGTTACATATATGTAAATATAGAGAACTGTACTGGTGCTCGTGATCATATCTGTAACTCAGAGCGAATCAGAGACGTGATGATCAAACGAGTGATTGGCTGAAATGACCCACATTCCCTGTGAGAGAGGCCATGCAGATGGGAGAAGATAGCATAAAACACTTCCTTGTCCCACCCCCTCCTCCTCCCGCTCTGTCCTGTCATCCTCGCATTCCTGCACTATGGAGAAGACAGATGGTTGCTATGGCAACAGGCAGTGAGGTAGGAAGGGTGGCTGTAGTTTCCCGGGAGTGGGCATGCTGTCTCTCTCAGTGTTTTTTTTCACTCTTTTCATGCATGCTTGCCCAGCAGGAGTGGCACAGGTGCGAGTATGTGAGATTTGAAGTCTGGCAGAAGAGACAGTGTACAGATTTATCATCCACTGAGAGTCACGGCAGGTAGTGACAGAGCAAACCGAGCAGCATCCGACACACAGAGACGGAGGAGATGGACGAGGATGGAGTCTCAGTACAGGCCAGCTGACTCACGGTGTAAATGACTCCAGTCATTACTCATCTCGCTCACACACACACATCTTCAGAAATTTAAACTGGCTGAATTTTAAATGCACCATCAAAAATGATTTAGATTTATGAAAATTAAGATGCACAATTGTTAAAACACAAAAAGATTTATGAAAATGTCAAAGCTACTCTTTTACAAAACAATAATGAATGTCAAGAGGAGACACTATTTTGCTTAGTTTATTAAAATAATGACAACCAACATTTTATGTCAGGTCCAGATATGAATTCGGAAATCAATATGAAATCAAAATTCATTTTTAAACTAAACAAAACTCAGCACTAAGAAATATAGCAAAAGTATAAAGAATATAATATGTAAAAATATAATATAATATAATGAATTATTATATTTTTCCAAAATATATGGTACTGTATATAAAATATTAAATGGAAATATTTATATTTAAGGAAGCGAGGAGATAAAAAAAATTTAAAATATATATAATTATTATCTTTTTTCATAATTCTTATTAGTATTTTTTTTTCTTTTTTTTTATCACCTATTGTTTCTTTATCCCACCTCAAAACTGCCTATATAAAATATATTTATACATTTTATTATATTACTAATTCATATTTATATTTAAGGAAGCAATAGGAGATAAAACATGAAAAGTATATATAATTATTATATTTTCATAATTATTATTAATCATACATATTTCATAATGATTATTAGTATGTATATATATATATATATATTAGTTTTTTTTTGCGTGTCAGATCCGCGTCATGTTCAGCAGCCAAAACAACCTCATAACCAGCTGCTGTGATGTCTCTTCATCAAAGAACAAAAGAGGAAATCAATAACTTCTGTAGCTTTAAGGATTCATCTATATTTCATTTAGAATTTAGTGTTTGATAACTTTATTCAATTTCTGTATATTTCCTACTTATATGACATTTAGTGATAATGGCCTTCAGTCATAAAAAAGATACCACTAAACAAATATAAAAAAATACTGTCTTTATGTTCTTTCTACTTTATTTTTGAAGACTGCATGTGAAAAAATCTGTGCAATGACTTGAAGACTGCAGTCCACAAACGCTCACCATCAAATTGAACTGAACTTCTGCAAAGAAGAGTGGGCAAATATTGCAAAGCTGTGCAAAGTTATTAGAGACAAATCCCAACAGACTAAAGGCTGTAATTAAAGCAGGTGGTTCAACAAAATACTGACACAAGGGGGTGATCCTTTTTCCAATTCAGTGATTTTGTTTTTATTTTTTTTCTGACATGTTGGTGTTCTATCTTTCACTTGGATGTTATAAGTTGCACTGAGTAAATACTGTGTCCATCTTCATTTCAGGTTGAAAAATGTGATTATTTTAAAGGGTGCTGATTCTTTTCCAAACCCACTGTGTGTGTGTGTGTGTGTGTGTGTGTGTGTGTGCATGTTTATGTGGTTTATGAGGACGCGAATTTGTATAATAACATGGGTATGACATAGTTATTACAACGAGAAGGTGATTTATGAGGACATTTTCAGTGTCCCCGTAATTCAAAAGGCTTATAAATAATATATATATATATATATATTAGGAAGGATGCTATAAATGCTATAAATTTCCCCCATGTCAGTAGTGAAGACAGACAGCAGATACTGCGCTGGAATGATGCTGCTGAGAGGGGTTTAAGACGGATGAGGAACAGCTAAAATCCACACCGCTGACCGAGCTCTCAAAACAGCCCAAGACAAACCACTCTAGACTTTCCACATGACTGGAATACAGATGAGTGTGAGCAGTGGGAGGAGTGTGCAGACGGTCGAGAAAACCAGGTGCAAAGATCACTGAGCGATGAAGAAAACCGGTGCAGACATCGCCTTGGGTCAAGTTTGCAAAAAAATACTTCAAGAAATGTTCACAATTTCACACATTTATGGCCAGAATATCAGTGATTAAAGCTTATGAAAAATCAATTACCCTGAAAATCCCTGTCTAAACTATTACAATGGGCACTTACACACTGCAGCTAATATTTATCACTAAATTTCAGTTTTTTTTACATGCAATATTCAGATAAAATACAAAAGTGACAATCACATCTAAAAATTCACCCCATAAAAATAATGTATAGTGACAGCTAATTTTTTATTAAAGGGGTCATATGATGCAATTTCAAGTTTTCCTTTCTCTTTGGAGTGTTATAAGCTGTTCGTGCATAGATAAGATCCCCAAAGTTGCAAAGCATAAAGTCTCAAACCCAAAGAGATATTCTTTATAAAAGTTAAGACTAGTCCACGCCCCCCTAAAACGCCTTGTTTAAACACGCGTGGGACACGTGTCTACGTCACTATGTGGGAAGATTTGCATAACGCCGCCCAAATGTTTACACAAAGAAAGAAGTTGTAACTTTGATTCTCGCTGTAGTATTGTTGCCGCCGCAGCCATGTCTGGATGCTACAAAAATCGTTTATAATGGGTTTTATTGGTTTTGTCTCGTTGCGCCGGGACACGGCATCACAGTATGGTAGGGGCGTAACATTTTCATCACATGCTTGAGGTATACGGCCAATCACAACGCATTGGATAGCTGGCCAATCAGAGCACACCTCGCTTTTCAGACCGATGAGCTTTGTAAAAATCGACTTGTTTCAGAAAGGCGGGGCATAGAGGAGAAACAATAATGTACAGTATGTGGAAAATAATGTGTTTTTGAACCTTAAACTGCATAAACACATTTCATTACACCAAATACACAAAATAATGTTCTTTTTAGCAGCATCATATGACCCCTTTAAATACATGCAATGTGTACAGAGATGTCTGATTCACTGTATGCTACCGTTCAAAAGTTTGCAGTCGCAAAGATTATTTAATGCTTTTGAAAGAAGTCTATTCTGTTCATCAAGGCTGCATTTATTGGATCAAAATACAGTCAAGACAGTAATATTGTGAAATATTATTACATTTTATTATAACTGCTTTCTATTTGAATATATTTTAAACTGTAATTTATTCCTGTGATATCAAATATGAATTATCAAACATTATGCCAGTCTTCAGTGTCCCACGATCCTTCAGAAATTCGAATAAACATATTAAATAATGCAATCATACATTATATAATATTTAATATATAATATAAAATAGTAATATTTCATAATGGACTGTCTAAAACTATTTTTTTATTACTTGAAATAAAATGAACATTGCCTAAAATAAAAAACTTAAAGTTGAAGTAAATAACTTAAACTAAAAATTTAAGTTTTTAGTTTAATAAAGAACAACAGAGACATATAAAAAAATATACAAATGACAAAAACATACAACAAATTTACTAAAAAATTTAACTGAAAGTACAATTAAAAAAACATATACAAATAAAATCTAAATTAATTAGCAAAAACTACAACAGTTTATCAATGCTAAATATCAAACACTTATTTACTTATTTACTTATATAATAACTTGCATAAAGAACATTAACTAAATAAACACCTAGAAAGTTATGTTTTATATCTTCTCCAGTAGTTCCTACACTGAGTTTGTATGAGGTGACACTCCTAAAACTCTGCAGTGTGTATTTGACACATGCAGTAGAGCATCTCTGACCGTCTGCACACACAAGCCCAACTAATACTAACAGTTGTCTGCAATAACTTGCGAAAGTGAATGCAAAGCTCTAAAAATTTCCTCAATGAGTCACCAACAGATGCAGAACGAGCTGCAGTCCCAGCAGGAGATGTGACTGCTGTTAGCAGGACTCTGTGCCACAGCCGAGATCAGACATGGGAATGCAGGGGCTCCTCTCAAACTCACTCACACACACACACACACACACACACTCAAAACAGGGGTTGTGATGACAGAAAGGTCACAAGCCAAGGTCAGAGTAGAAGAGAACACAGATGGATGAAGTCAAAGGGAGGATTGGGTTTCACTACCGCTAATGGTACAGCATTGGATTGTAAAACATACAGATGCATTCACCTGATTTCATTTCATATCCATTATTTAATTATGTGATCTGATTACGGGCCAAAAATCCATACTGAAGCAATAAGATACGAGAGCCTGTGCTATATCACAAATACATTGACAGGCATACTGAACAAACAATTCTTAGTTAAACATATTATTAGCCCGAGCTCTAATATAAATGAAACGCTATTGGCTATTTAAAAAGGGGGCGGGGCAGGGCTGCTCGATATGTCCCGAACGCTGCACGTTTCAAGGCACTTCAGTGGATCTTTAAGTAGTTAGACATAAAATGTTTATATATTTTCTCCATTGACATTTTCTAGCGTGACTTACTGTAAAAATGCTTTATTGACCAATCAGAACTATCTGTTTTAAAGAAATACTACAACATGGTCACCAAATATGATTAAATGAATATAATTATAATCAAGAGCATCTCTTGAGACCAGCTATGAGGTAAATTTTTCATGTTCAAAAATAACATTTGTTCTCTGAATGACTAATTTGCTGTTTAAAACTGGTCTGCATGAATACGTTTAGACAGTTTGCAATAATGTTTAGCGTCCGTGATATGAAAACGATCGGTGCGAGACGCTGGCAGAGCGAATGAGGCTTGAGAGAGTTGTGAGTGAGGGCGCGGGCGCCAGATCCAGCTATTATAAGCGTCTTTGAACTCGTCTTTTCCACTTAATTTGACACTTTAGAAAGTTTATAAAGAGGGAAGTTGCAGTTTAGGGTTAGCAATGTCTTCTCTTATTTTTCGGTTTTTATTTTTCATAGCAATTATCTGGCAACACTGACAGGTTATTGCTGACAGGACATCACATTCAGTAAGGCAAACGCAAAAAATAACATGATATTATCTGTCAGAAACGTTATCAACGCTATCAAAAACAGTAGTAAAGTTGAATGTAAAGTTTTTGACACTTACACAGCAATTAAATGAAAAAGTATTTCCATTTAAAATTTATATTCAGTGCAGTTAGTTGAATTTAACAGGTACTTTTTTGACCTACTTACTGTAAGTAGGACTGAAGTACACCTTTAAATGTAATTTTATAATGACTTCTATTGTCTTTAAAATATGGTTAAAGTGAATGAATGGCATTTATGGTGAACTAAAATATACTTCAATGTCATTTCTATTGAAACTTGTATTTTAATATATTTGCGTTTACACATTAATGCAATGTTAACGTTGCAATTTAGTACATTTAAAATATATGAACTTTTAAACGTAATATCAAAAAATACACTTATACACTTATAATCAAATACTTTACATGTGCATTACTATGTTAGTCGACACATTAAAATAAGTGTATTTGTATTTCAATAATATTATATTGTCTGCAAGTAGAGTTTTTAAAAACACAATTTTAAGATATGAAGTACACTACATGCAAGATAAAATTCTTTGATCACTGTAAACTCAAACAAGCAGCAGAACTGGTGCAGAAATTCACAAATCTAATGCTTTTCAAAGTGTGGATCACTGTCAGGAGAAACAATTATGTGTGTTTTGTGCATTTCAGGTTAATGTTAGACAAATACACACACTTGAGAGGAGAACACACACTCCTAACAAAGACGGGGTTCAGCAGAGCATGTCTAACACTTCCTTTAGATAGCGCAGCTCATTGTACACACATCCACACGTGGAGCGCAACATCTGCTACATCTCTGATAGCGCTAAACAACTGGGCTGCACTTGTGTGCGAGAGCGTGTTCAAGTTCATTCGAGGTCAGCGGCTATGAAGACGTGTCTCAAAACACTGACACCACGAGTGCGGTTTGTTCATGTGTGAATGCAGAAATATGTATAAGATGTGTGCGTGTATATACAATAAGTGCATCTGCTAGAGAAATAGATGTTCGAGATGATTCAGTGAGAGAGCTTTACATTCCTGTCAGTGCTTGACAGCACAAACTCCCAGAACACTGATACTTCTCAAACAATGCAAAACCATGATGTGGATGATATGATGTCTGAACGAACTATAAATTCAAGGTTCCAGTCAAAATTTCCCAGCATTATTTCACAATAAAGCCTTGAAAGTGCAAGTCAATTGAGCAAAAATGCATGTTATCAAGGACAAATGCACAAATACTGCTGCGAATTCTGCGATCAGTGAGGTGTGCGAATGTTTTGAGAAAGCCGCTAACAGCGTCTGTGTGTCGCGTGAATGTCCTGGATTTTCCCTGACACCATGACAGACGCCGTTTAGCTTTAATGAGCGAACCAAAACACAGTTAATAATGTCAACCATACAAATCACAGCACTAATCTTTCCTCAGCCACGAATGAATGCTGGGAATTTGGCGAGCTAATCGAAATTACATCTTTCCAGCGCGTGTGTTGATTGTGATGAATAGAGCAGAGAAGAGAAAGGTTATTAAAAAGATGTGTTGCTAATTATTTGCGTGAGCTGCGTCCAGCCCTGCTGTCCTCTGAATCACCTGCTGATGCGCTCAATAGCACAGGCTTTCTTTCATCATCTTTCTCATTTGGGCTTTAAGTTTCACTGAAGATTCTTTCGTGTTTCACAACTCAGAGCATTGAAAGCATTCAGAGGTTTTGATATCAAAGCAAAAATGGTTTTAGCATTTCCATTCTGAATCATTTCAAACTATTTATTTCAATGAACGGATTCAAGACCTTTTTTTTTGTGGAAATCTTTGTGACATTTTTCATATAATAATAATAATAATAATAATACATTATATAATTAACTATCATTTCATCCACTGTAAAAACAATGACTGTCAAATTTAAAAAAAAGTTTATTTTAAGCCATTTCAAAACAAATACATAAATAATAAGATATATATTGTAAACTTTCAGGAGGCTGGGTATAAATAAAAAAATAAAATAAAATAAACTAGTCATAGTGGATTTTTGTATGGCTCTTAAACACTTGTTTAAGGACACAAAAGCTCTATATACCTCTATATATTACTATAATGTATATGTTAAATAAATAAATAAATGCTGTTTATGTATTACATGATTAAATATCATTGTTTTAATTTAGTAAAAACAATAAAAGATAGATTGAAAGAATAATAATAATAATGTAAATATCATTGTTGTCACTAACTGATTAAAATAATAATAATAATCAGGATTTAACTATATTGCTCAGCTGTAGTGGAGAGCATAATTGTAATATGGCTCTTTCACCTTTTAATTTCTTATTTAACATTATTTATGTTAATGACGAGCATATGCTTGTTTATAATAAAGGATAATTACAAACATTTAGGACACAAACGCTCTATACATCTCAATATTTCTATATATCTTATTATATACTATATAGTAGCTAAAGCAATTGGCACGGTTAGCAGTGTGATTTAACATTCAGCCCCTACAGGCTTCAAACTGGCAGCATTAGCATAATATGACATGCAAGAGCCCTGCAATCCAGGCACACGAATCACTGTAGACACGGTGAGAAAACCAAACCTGCATTACAGAGCCAGAGTGGGTGAGCAACAGCATTCGCACCTGTGGGCAGTCCAAACACACGCACACACACACACACGGCTACATCATGAATGTGCGGCCCAGATCACCATGGTAACTGAGGGAAGAGTACGGGAGCTCCAGCAGGTCCTTGTGCACATTCTCCAGATAAACAGTGAAACATCCATTTACAGCGCTGCAGAAACATTTGAACCACCATCACGCTGATACCGGCCCAAGCACTCACCGTAACGCAGCCTTGAAATGCCTCAATCATTCACATATGAAAACTGTTTCTATTCTGTTGCTGAGAAAAAGCATACAAAAGAATTGCAGCGACAGCCTTCAGAATATAAAGTATGAGTCATTTAGACTGTTATGTCAGTTTTTCAGCTCCACTTTTGGAGGTTGACAAAGTGAATCACTGTCCACTGATTGCATGGGCATTTTCTTAAATGTGTGATCTTATGCTTCCCCCCATCTACTAAAATAAATAAATAAATAAATCATATAGGGTTATTATAGGTAACTGAAACTAAAACCATAAAAAATGCATTACTTGAAATAAAATAAATATTTACTGAAACAGTTGCAACATATTTTGTTTTCATTCAGTTTAACTTGAAGTACTAAAATAAATAAGGCTAAAATAAAATTTAAAAACTAATAAAAACTATACATAAATAAAGAAATAAAAAATAAAATACAACTAAAAATCAAAATAAAAACTAATTCATAATATTAATACATATTAATGTTATTAATTCATATTAAATATTAATAAAAACTATTAACAAGGAAATGCATCTCAAATATGCTAAATCAACACAGTTCTCATGTAATTAAAAACAGATTTTTTTTTTCTTGAACTGACCCTTGTCAAGCATATTATAAGGTTTCATGGGACACGGCTCCTTCAGTCGGACACATATATTAACTAGTTTGAATCTCCCACTAAATATTGTTCAATATTTCAGTAATCTTGAAGCCTATTCACTTAGCACTGATTAACTAATATGAGCAGGAGATGAAATATTGATGAGAGTGAGGGGAGATCCTCAGTGAAGAGCTCTCCACAGCCAGCAGCTGCGCTGATTCAGAGCTCAGACAGGCCAACGCTCTCCTCCATTCACTGCAGCACGCAACCTCACTTTAGCACTCTTTTCACGGTTGTTTTAAAAGGAGTCCAAAAATGATATAATTGAGGCCAAATATCTTTTTGAAACTCTTGAAACTATTTTTAATTTGCATTCAAAACCCACTAAAAAGTACTGATAAATAAATAAATAAATACCCCCCAAAAGTTGAAAAAAAAGGTCACTTTATATCAGCTGGTATCACTTGTAGACTATTTGGTACTAAAAATAAAGTCACACCTACAAGGACATAGTAAAATAAAGTGTTACAAATAAACAAACAAATAAATACATAAATAAATAAATAAATGCATAAATGAATGAAAGTCCCCCCAAAAAGTCAACTAAGAGTCAACTTATATCAACTGGTATCACTTGTCTTTCAGATGTCTTTCTTTCCAGGTGAAGACTTTTTTCAAACAAACAAACAAATAAATAGATAAATAAATACATTTAAAAAAATGCAACATATACCAACTGGTGTCACTTGTATCTCCTTTTAAAGATGACTTTGATGGCGAAGACTATTTTTAAGTTCCATTCAAAGCCACTCAAAACTATGGAAGCCCGTTTCCGCCACTGAATAAAAAAATTTAAAAAAGGTTATTGCGACTTTTTATTTCACAATTCTGACTTTTTTTCTCAGAATTGTGAGATATAAACTCGCAATTGCGTGTTATAAAGTCAGAATTGCGAGATATAGGTTAAACAATTGCGAGATAAAAATTCGCAATTCTGACTTTTTCCTCAGAATTGCGAGTTTATATATCGCAATTCTGACTTTATAACACGCAATTGCGAGTTAAAGTCCAATTTTGAGAGGGGGGGAGTGGGGGAGACTGATATGTTTTTAGAATTGCGAGTTTATATCTCACAATTCTGACTTTATAACTCGCAATTGCGTGT
>NW_015542451.1:1830418-1841349 GCF_001515605.1 Sinocyclocheilus anshuiensis
CTCGCAATTCTGAGAAAAAAAGTCAGAATTGTGAGTTTATATCTTGCAGTTCTGACTTTATTTCTAAGAATTGCGAGTTTTTATCTCACAAATTATGACTTTTTAACTCGCAATTGCGAGTTTATGCAATTCTGAGAAAAAAAGTCAGAATTGTGAGATAAAAAGTTGCAATTACGTTTTTTATTTTTTTATTCAGTGGCGGAAACGGGCTTCCATACAAAACTCCTGCTTCTGCTCATAAAAAAAATATATATATATCAAAATAAATACATAATAATAAATACATAAATAAATAAAACACCAATTCTTTCAAAAAATACAAATAAAAAGTGCAGATTATATTAACTGGTATCACCTTTTAAGAATGTCCTTCTTTTCAGGCGCACTGATAAAATCTTGACTACTGGAAATTGTGTAGATGCTAATCCGATTGTGGCCAAATGTATGTGGACACCCAAACACCAAAGCCATATGTGTGTGAGGATTTAATTTCAAAAGCATTAGCATTTGGAGCTTTGACTCTTTCGGGAAGCGTTCCACTGGTTGTAGCATAGCTGTGGGGATTTGTTCTCATTCAGACACAAGAGTGAGATCAGGCTCACAATCACTGCTCCAGAGAATAAACCAGGTCCAGGCCCACAGTCATTTTTAGTCTAACCTTCTGTCTATGTTGAAGGTGAAAATGATGCACGACAACACATTCACAGCCCATTAGAATATATTTGATGTATACATATTTACCTATTTGTTGAATATGTGGAGGAGGATTTTAGACCAATGAGATTTAAGTAAAAATCCCATCCCAAAAATTCATTTTCTCCATAGGGGAATTGATTTTTATTGATAACTATTAAACCTTTACAAAGACAGACCTCCTGTGAGCTAAGTGGTTGTTAATCGACGCTATATGCTTTTGTTGAAGCCGTCAGTCCACATTTTTCAACTTACTTTTTAAATAATCATGCTCAACAGTGGAATTTCTAGTGAAAAACTACATTACCTATGATTCTGCAACAAAATCTCCACCAATCAGAGAATCAAAGCAAGCAAAATCGCACGAAAAGAGCTCTTTAGCGCTCTCCCGCTGCCAAGATATTTATTATGCATATTTTACAATAAACATATGTTGTTTATATATACATAATCAACATCTTTAAATCATCAGTATTTTTATATTTCTCCACCGTTTTTAATTTGTCATTCACAGTGCTTCATGGGATTGTAGTTCTTTCCTTCATTAAAGCTGTTAAGTACCTTTATCTTTTTGTCCAATTTTCAAGTATAACTTTAAAATAAGGAACTTTTAAGGCATAAACGAATGGGAAAATACAGAGGTGGCTAAAAAAGCGGCCAATAAAATGCACTACCACTTGTTGCGGTCATTTAAAGACATAAACTCAGACTAAAAATGTAACCTATAGCATATCAGTGGCACCTTTAGTGTTAGTGTTAGTGTAGTGTTAGTGTTTAGTGTTACTATTACTGAGTAACATGAAGGAAATGAGGAGGTATAAATACTGAGGGGGAGAAATCGTAATGTGGCTAATCAGACATGCTGGTAAGCGGATCTTCATTGTAATGTTTAGTGAACCAAGGCACAAGTAATAGCTGTGAGGGGACACTCACGGAGCACAAATGGAGTGAGCGCCATTACAAATGATCCAGAGGAAATGGATGGATGTTGACACTCAATGAGAAAGAAAGAACGCCCCCCAAATAATTTTGATATAATTGTTGCACACCATTACACACCGCTCTCTGTGTTGTTAGAATGAGGAAAAGTTTTGAAAGTCACAGTATTTAGGCTGGTCTGCCTCAGCGCTCTAACGGCGCCCGTCAGTGTCAATCAAATCAAAGAAGGCAGTGCTTTACTTTTGACAAAAACCAAGCGTAAATTCCAGCGTGGTGCTTCAGTTTTAATGGTGAAAGAGTGCGAGGTAGATAAACATTTAATGTTTAAAAACTATTTCGTGATAATGTTAAACAACCAACAATAATATCCAGTGCTGCATTCAAAAAACATTTTTTTTTGTCAAATTTCACATTTTGAAATTAAACAGCATTTATAATTTACGTGATTCATGTAAAGCAATTCGCAATCGAATGTGCTAAATCGAATGTGAAACTAATATGCCATTTTTAGCATATTTGGCACATGATTAAAGGTCTCTGCACACTCAGTCCGAAATTTTCGTATGCGTTTTTTCGTATTCGAAATCCTAAAAATGTGTCACGCACAGAAACCTTGCACATTGAGTCCGATGCATATTAATTAATTATTATTATTAAACAGCACTAAATGGAGTCTTCAAGCAGTGAGGATGATTTTGTTGTCCTCTCGCTTCTTAAAAAAAGAAAAAGAAAGAAAATATTGGGTCTATCCAATTCTGAGATAGAGAGGAAGGAGAGTTCCCCCTCCTTATTAAGGAGCAGCGGGATTATCCCGGGCAATTCAAAGTTTACTTCAGGATGTCAGTGGCTCAGTTTGATGCTTTTGCTAGTGATACTAGAGCCACATATTAAAAGAAGACCGCCAATTTTTGTGAACTCAGTGTGCAAGGATCTATATACAGTGCTTTGTGCTGCGAGACGAAGTGGATGAACTTGACAATCGCCATTCTGGATTTTGGCGTTCGCTTGTACGGTGGCTCTGAACTGTCAAAACACCTCTCAAAATGCTTGCCACGGATGCGAAAAACGGAAAAAATCGAACCCGATCCGAAATTTGTTATGACGGACGAATATTTCAGAGGCAGTGTGTAAACGTGATTGACATAACGTGAGGTCGTATTTATTTTTTAACGTCTGAAAATTTCGGACGGAAATTTCCAGACTCGGTGTGCAATGACCTTAAGAGTGACTGCGTGCAAATTTTAAAATAAAAATGTTATTTGCAAATAGTTTAAATGCATTACTTTTAACTCAGTCTCATTGTCAAATTGAAATGACCAGTGAGTGGCGCTAAAAACACCAGTTCTATTTGAAACAGATAAATGTGAACTTGTCAGTGTTTTATAACACTGGTTGTTGTATGTGCCGAGGCAATCTGGAAATGAAATGTCTAGTGAGAGGTGCTAAAAGGTTAAAGCTCTATCACGTTTGAAAATAACGTTGCACATACACTAAACCCTATTGATAGTGTTAACAAAAGCAAACATGAAATAAAAACACATTTGCTGAAGCAACCCTGCCATTTTAGCTTGTTTCTACAAGTCTTTGAGCTCTTTTATCATGACTCGTGTTGCACATGACTCGTGCTTGAGCGCTTGTGTCGCAAGTGCAATGCTGTACCGGGTGCGCTACTTAGCAAGTTTACTTAATCAGAAAAGCCATTCATATGGAGCTGCTTATGTGATGCAAACGTCAAAGACATCAAAAAATCATGCACTATGGAAAAAATGTTTTCAGGACATAAAATAATTCTATAGACACTAGTGGTAAATTCAGCTTGTAGTGAATTGCATATATAGGTATGTTTTTGGATAATTCCTATAAATAAAAAGGACATTTGTGTCCATTGCAACATCAAAAATAATAATAATAATAATAATAATAATAATAAATTGGTTCAAGACATGGTTACGGGCTTGGGTCACTTCCGAACTTTAGTGAGAGCTATGTAAATTGACAGTGCACATTTTCTGATGTCAAATATTTTAGTGAATTTTGAGTATGTGTAAGATAAGCGCTCATTTAAATTCAATAATATGTACATTGCATATGCTATCATTAAATTTCATCAGCCACCATGCTCTCTAGATATAAGTACTGTCACTGGCATCAGTCAAATCCATCTACAGGATATAGAATTACATTTACTATATACAGCAGAACTATGTACAAAGAGAATCAACGTAAACACATATGTACACTCTTAAAAATAAAGGTGCTTCACGATGCCATAGAAGAACCTTTTTGTCTAAATGGTTCCATAAAGAACCTTTAACATCTGAAGAACCTTTCTGTTTCACAAAAGGTTCTTTGTGGCGAAAGAAGGTTCTTCAGATTATAAAAAGGTAAGAAAGAGATGGTTCTTTAAAGAACCTTTGACTGAATGGTTCTTTGTGGAACCAAAACTGGTTCTTCTATGGCATCGCTGTGAAGAACCTTTTGAAGCACCGTTATTTTTAAGAGTGTATGTTAGCCAGTGGAAGCTTTATTAGCAGTATTAGCTGTGGGGCTGTGGGGAAAGATCCAACACACTGTTAATCCCACGGCTCTGTTTTGTAAGCAAATCATTATCAAGACTATTAATGGCACACTGCAGAATTCTCCCTTCCTCCCTCTCTCTCTCTGTCCTTCTGCTCCCACTCAGTCTCTCTTTTCAGTCCATTTCTCCCACCTTCTCCATCTCCATTTCTCTCCGTCTGTTTTCGGGGAACCTTTTTAGTACTCGTCTTATAAAGGCTTCATTTTTTTTTCCTCCCTCTTTCTCTGTAGCAAACCCTTGTGTGCTGCCTACGTAGGTTTTTTAAGGCATCACTAATGCGTTCCCGATGTGAAAGCTGATCCAAAAGGTATCCTAATAATGCTGACTCGCAAGAGAACTTGTTTTAGCCAAATTGTAAAGCAGCAATGAATGTATCCTTCGCAGGGAAGCCAATCCCATAATGCACTGCAATAAGCTATAAAATATATAGACTCCCCTACGCTATGTCCAGCGTTTCAAATCAGGCACTTATAATTTAGAATACATGATTTGGAGCACTATACATGCCATACACTGTCTGTGTCGAGTGTTCCAAATCAAACACTTATAATTTAGAACACTCCACATGTTTTGAAGCACTATACATGGACTATGCTGTCTATGTAGAGCGTTCCAAATAAGGAACCTATAATTTAGAACACTCTACATGCACTACTCTGACTGTGAGGATGCTGCCTTAGAAGGAAGCTGTCTATGTAGGCAGTACGCAGCGAGACAGCTCAGTAGGTTTTGGAATAGAGCTACTATGTTTCTTTTCGAAAAACTCTACTTGAGCTAAACGTGACTGAAAGCATTGGATGCCAGCCTCCTACTGATTTTGTTAACACATTGCCTGGGCAACTTCAGCTGTACAACAGCAATGCTGAACATTACAGACCCAGAGATTTCCAAAAGGTAAAAGAGGGGGCAGAGAGGGAGAGGAGATTTCGAAATGAATCCTTGTTCTGGCCACTTTGTGCTGAGAACATACGAAATCTGAACATTTAGTACTATGCGAATTATGTCTGACAGAACAAAAGGTGCTACTGCGAAACCACCAATGTCAGTTTCTAAAAAAGAATATTGATCATAGTCTCAATATAGCTGGAAAAAAACTTTTCTATTCAACCATTAACTCCTAAATTTGCCATTACATATAAGAAATGCTTAAAATAATAACTTGAACATACAGTATGGACACATAATTTTGAGTCACAAAGAAATGTGAATTGAAATGTGAATGCACTGCAGCATGAATAATAAAAAAATCACCTTTTTAGTGTTTTTGTCATTATTTGTTGTGTTGTGATGTTAAGAGCTCATCTTTTTACATTTGTATGTTCTTGAGGTTTGAATGTGAAGAGTTGAGTTCTACAATATGCACACACATGCTCACTATCAATTTATTGTGTTACTAATTGAAAATCTGTAGTTTTGAATGAGGCATTTTGTATTTAGTCACTGAACAAATTCAAACTGACAAAAACAAATAGTGTTACTTTAAACCAGGGTTCCTCAAATCTTGCCCTGGAGGGCCAATGCGCTGCAGAGTTTAGCTCCTACCCTGATCAAACTCACCTACCTGTGTTTTTCTAATGATCCTGAAGACATTGATAGCATGCTCAGGTGTGTTTGATTAGGGTTAGAGCTAAACTCTGCAGGAAAGTGGATCTCGTGGGCCAGATTTGCAGATCCCTGCTTTAAACAATAGTTCAGAAAACCTCAAAAATCTGAATGCATCATGTTGCATTGAATTAAGTATTATCAATTCCTTTTTTACCCTCTATGACTTAGCGCTGGGCGGTATGACCAAAAATTTACATCACGGTATTTTCCAAAATTATACCGGTTTCACGGTACTTGACGGTATTTTTTTTTTTTCATGCATGACCAGGTGTTAACCATATTTTCTACTGATTGAGAGAGGAAATACTGTAGTATATTGACTTAGAATGCCCTATTTTACTGTCATGATGAGTGAATATTGTCAAAAAATACCACACTAAATAGTGACTAAACACGACCCCTTTTAATACATGTTAACAAGGAGTCACTCGCATTTATAATCATGGCATCGTCTGATAAAATCAACATGCATCTACACTAAAGAGTGGCTATGCGGTTGTTTTGGCTATATTACTTTTTTGTCTCATGCAAAAATTCATATCATAACAAAAATAAACACCAGTATTCGGTATGAAACGGTATATCGCCCAGCACTACTATGACTGTATTTTCCAAGTTTTTATGATAGCTGTGTGTGAGGATGTTTTTACGAAATATTGGTTGTGAATGGATAATTAGGGAAATTCTGTAGGTTTATGGCACTTTTTAAGGTCAATTTTACAGTATAAATCAACATTCACCTTAACTGCTGGAAAAGAGCAGCTTGAACTTTCTGCAAAACATCTTTTTTTGTGTTCCACAGTTGGCAGAACATTTAATTTTCACTTCAAGTGTTTAAAATCACATGGGGGTCAATAGATGATGACAGAATTTACATTTTGGGTCACTATCACTTAAAAAAATAGGGACTGTCATCCTTGAGAAACCTGGATGTACTTCAAAGGGCACAATGGTGTCTTTCTCTATCACCATTGAGCACTAAGGTCACACCCTGCTTGATCCTGCCTGGCATGATTCTTCACGACCCCCACCAACCATTAAACTTCAACTCTGTCATGACCTTGGAAACTGATAATATTGTAATAAACATCTAAATTTAGCAACGGTGACTCTGAGAACTGCAACAATCTCATTTAAAGATGCAATTTGCGCCACAATAGAGCAGCCTCTTGAGACTTTACAACCAGTATGAGAAGCTAACAGACCCATCCAACCCCACACGCAAATAAACAACCGCAAACCGAAGCTGCCTGGGTGCAATTTAGCTAACAAATCACGTAGCAGCCCTCGAAATGGTGGACATCGAGGGGTCAAAGACTCTGAAGAAAAAACTGAAGAAAAGTCCATCAAGCTGAGAACATTGCAGCACACTCCACCTCCCACAGGTCCTCCAACCAGCATCATTAGTTTCAGTCATTTCTGCAGCATAAACACTCGTTCAAACCAGTGTACAGCCTAAATCACACCCGTCTAGACAATATCACATCTTTCAGATTAAAACAATCCAACACTGACACTTCCAACACGTAGATACAGCAGAGTGCAGCTCATAGCGCCGACATCAGCTGCTAACTCCTACGGCACCCATTCATTTCTTTAGATACCAGCGTCTCAAGCAGTTTAGCACAAGTAGAGAGCGATTACGTGTGTGTTTATGTGCGTGTAGGAGGAGAGAGACTGAGAAACGGCAGAAAGCGAGAGAGGTTAGGTAAGGAGATAAGTGGAGGGTGGGGTTCGGTAGCTCACCATGCTCAACCCAAATCCCGCATTGGGCTGGCAGGCGGGTGTAGATCTGTCCTCCCTTTCCGTCCACGGACACGCACAGCCCCTGCAAGCGTCTCAACGATGGCCAGCTCATCCACACGCGTCCGGACACACAGCAGCGGGTATCTCCTCCAGAAGGTCCAATGGAAGAATGAGGGTCGGAACGGGAAAGCGGCTTAGTGGACAGGCATCAGGGAAGAAACATTCCTTGGGTTTTGGTGGACGAAAAAAAACGTAAAAGCGGAGTCGTTCCCCACGCACTTTCCAGAAGAACCTCGTACGCGGAGAATCCCTTCGACAGGACTGGAGAGAGCGGCGGTCGACGCGAGCCGAGGGAGGGAGAGAGAGAGAGAGAGAGAGAGAGTCTAACGCTACAGTCCATGAATGGTGCAGTGCTGCTGTTGTCATGGTAACCACTGGGGAGGAGGCCGGTAAAGTGGTGAGGGGGAGTGAGAGAGAGAGCGAGCAAGCGAGAAGGTGCTTTGCAGAGGGACACTGGAGCTCTGGAATGAGTATGAAGAGACTGGGGAAACTGGAGGCTCTGGGTGTGAGGCTTCAGCTGGCATGACCTCATGTTACCCTTGAAAATGCCATCAAACCTCCTATTCATCTACTAGTCCATTCATCAAATTATCAGACTATGTTTATCTCACACTGTCACCTTATCTGCCCCTGCTCCTTATTTTATAATCCATTCATTCATTCATACAAATATGGGGTGACAGATCATTAATGCGCTCTTTGTGCTAATTTTAAACTGTTAATGGGATAGTACCAAATTGTATGCGTCTGGGTTTTTTTTCTTCAATAAAATGTAAGTCAGTGGGGTCCAATGTTGTTTTGGTTTTGACCACATTGACTTTCTCTGCATGGGCAAAGTTGAAACATACTATAACTCTTTTGGTTATTTACAATTAAAAATGATAAATAATCAATTTCCATTTTCATTTCAGTTTTAGTTATTTTAGTACATCAAGTTAAACTAAAAAAAAATTAGAAATGTTTCCTTGACAAACAGCTATATATAATAATATAATATAATACATATAATTTCAATTAATATTTATTTTATTTCAAGTAACAATTTTTTTTATGATTTCTTTTTATTATGAATTAATTTTTTGTTAACTATAATAACCCTGATATGCTAATTGTTAAAGCTGCTGGCTAAAAATTATCTGATGGGGCCACTGAAAATGTTGGCAGGGCCAGTAAAACAAATTCTTATTGTTGAGATCTGAAGTAAGCAGTAAGTAAATAAAAATAAATAGTTAGTCAGTTAGTTTTGGGTGAACCGTTCCTTTAACAGGCGACTTTTGTTTGGTGGTTTGACTTCTTCACTTCTCTCGATGAGTTATGAGTGTCTTAATGACGTGTAGAGATCATTAGTGACTCCTGCTGCTCTCACTAATGTGCTGTTTGAAATGTTCTTGTACTTGTTCTCTTGTTCTTTATCCAAACCTGACATTCAGAGCACTTGAGGAATGATCTGCTTTAAAAAGTGACATGTTTACTCACATATTTTTCCATTCTCTTGGTGAGCATTACTGGAACAGAGCAGGGGTTTTCAACGGGCGGTCGGTGCGACACTGCAGGGGTCTGCCAATTATTGTTTGAACTCAAATTAATTTGCGTGAAAAACAAGCTTTATATAAAAACAAAGTATTACGTTAACTTCAACCAAATATGAAGTTAAGAAGTGGTTCATTGTCTGTCCCGCATTAAAATGTGCTAGGTTAAAAAAAAGTTTGGGATCGGTAAGATTTATTTGATCAAAAATACAGTAAAAACAATACTACAATACTACTACTACAAAAACAAACTTAAAATATCTATTTTCTAAATTAATATATTGTAAAATGTAATTTATTTCTGTGATCAAAGCTGAATTTTCAGCATCATTACTCCAGTCTTCAGTGTCACATGATCCTTCAGAAATCATTCTAATATGCTGATTGCTGCTCATGAAACACTTATGAATATTATCAATGTTGAAAACAGTTGTGCTGCTTCATATGTGTGATTTTTTTAACTACATTTTTTAAAACAATGTTTAAAGTCTTCACTGTCACTTTCAATCAATTTAAAAATATACATTTAAAAATAAAAACATATTTAAACAGCTTTACAGCTCAAATAATACACAAGGTTTAACAGAAAAAAAAGTAAAATGTAAGTGATTTTATTAAATGACGTTATGTTTCACATTTCTGCTTTTAAATCCATAAATTGACCTGATTCATTCCATTGTAACTAACCTTAATTGTTGTTGTTGTTTTTTTAAAGGGTCATCGAATGCCCATTTTCCACAAGTTGATATGATTCTTTAGGGTCTTGATGAAAAGTCTATAACATGCTTTGGTTAAAATTTCTCAATGGTAGTGTAAAGAACTCCCTTTTTACCCTGTCAAAATCAGCTCTGTTTTCAGCAAGCCATTCTAGTCCATGTTGCTTTAAATGCTAATGAGCTCTGCTGACCCCGCCCCTCTCTTCCGTGGAGTGACAGGCAGACTGTAATCTTCAGCCGCGAAACTGGCTAACTAGCACATTATTAGGAAAGGAGATTTGCAAAGATTCATAAAAAAAAACACAATAGCGGGCAGCTCTCAGCTCACTAAGGGCGGGTAAGACGCTAGTGTCAATCAACTATCGTGGGAGGGGCCTGTGCAGAACTACGTCATTCTGACAGGAATCTCAGAACAGCCTGATCTGAGAAAGGGGATATTAAAATAGAGATTTAAAAAACAAACACTGGGTGGATTTTTATTACAGGATGGATGTGTACACACACTTCCAACACACATTTCAGTTCAAACAACTTGTAAAGTGAATTTTGCATCCGATGACCCATTTAAATTGAAGGAGAAAATTGTCTAAATTTTTGTGGTAATCAGCATTGTCACAAATGGCATCGATTAAGCTTCACTTATACTGAACACAGAGTATTCCTTTTAAAGGGGTCATATGATGCGATTTCAATTTTTCCTTTCTCTTTGGAGTGTTACAAGCTCTTGGTGCATAAAGAAGATCTATAAAGTTGCAAAGACTAAAGTCTCAAATCCAAAGAGATATTCTTTATAAAAGTTAAGAAGAGGACGATTCGTCATGCCTAGAGCTGATCCGTGCTGGTCGCTGAGGGAATACATCAACTTCGCGCTGCGCGCTGTGGGATCGGCTTTCACAGTGGATGAAGCGGAGTCCAGCCCCGGGTCATCACATGTGGTTGCTGCAAGCCCACCGGCCGTTCCTCACTCTAGCCACCGGCCTCCGCTCACTCTACTCGCTCCGGCCGGACAGGGCATCACAGTATGGTAAGGGGCATAACATTTCCGTCACACGCTTGAGGTATTCG
>NW_015542451.1:1844827-1857426 GCF_001515605.1 Sinocyclocheilus anshuiensis
CTTCGCGCTGTGGATCGCCGGATCGGCTTTCACCGTGTACGAAGCGGAGTCCAGCCTGGGGGCGTCACATGTGGTTGCCGCAAGCCCACTCCGCTCACTCTAGCCGCCGGCCTCCACTCATTCTAGCCGCCGGCTTTTTTGGAAGGACACGACTAGAAATCAGTGGTTAAGTTGTATTTACAACTTTAGAGCATATAGAACATATCCTGCTCTATCCTTTCTCAGGACACAAACTCCTAATCTTGTTGTTGCCAGCGCTGGATGCTCTTGAATAAAGACATAAAATATTAAAGATCAAGAAGCCTAAATGCATCAGTGATTCGAACAAACAGTTCAGCCTGGCCAAAATGTGACTTGAATGCTAGTTTGCATTCTGGCTAAAATTGATCTAACTTTCCGACAGCCTTGATTTCACTCTCTGCACTGTATTTGTTCTGGTAAAACGGACAGAGATTTATGGGTTTAATATCACTCGATGTCTCTCTGTCCTCTGAATGTCAAGCACCAGCCCTGCATGATAAACACTTCACTGTACGCTATGGCGAGCACACTGCATGCTGCACTGCATTACAACTCTTTCATACAGTGGCTGTATTATTTTCCCCCAAATTTAAGAACAATTCAATTGTGGTTGAGCAAAACTGAATTGCATTTCACTGGGTCAAATTATACAAATGCAACTGCCTCCGTTTAAAATAATGGATTGTATGAGTGAGCATCCGCAGGGAGCTGGAGATGTGATACTATATCGATATCAGAGTCACGATATAATAATATACAACAACATATATTCATGGTTCCATGAAAAACCTTTAACATCCATGGAAACTTTTAATTGCAAAAAAGGTTCTTTATAGTGGAAAAAGATTCTCTAAATGTTCTTCACACTAAGAAAAAATACTTCTTTTAGAAACTGATCACTGAATGGTTCTTTGGTGAACCAAAAATGTTTTTTCTCTAGCACTGCTGCAAAACAAAACCTTTAGAACCTTTATTATTAAGAGTGTATAATGACTCACTACCTAAAGGCATTAAAAACAATACTGCTTCTTCCTTCTAAGAGAAATCTACTGTACCTCATCAGTGCCTACATTTTTCTCCTTTTATGAGCTCTTCCTCATTCAACGGTCATCTTTTTATCATTTAGACTCATTCTCACTCCAGTTCCTCTTCACCTGAGCAGAATTCCAGCCATAAATGCCACACTTCTATTTAGCTGAACAAATGACTGGCTGTGGGAGGATGTGGAGGGGAGCGATTGGCAAGCGATTTTGAAGAAGCCAAAGGAGATGAAGTGAAAAAAGACAAGCTTTCAAGTTAGACGTTTGTGAGGTCGTTTCTGAGCTGACACCCGTTTACTCCTGCTATTAAAAGGATAGTTCAACCAAAACTGAAAATTCTCTCACATTTACTCACCCTCATGCCGTCCCAAATGTATATGAGTTTCTTTCTGCTGTGTAAAACAAATGGAGGTTTTTTTTAAAAATAATCCATCTCTGTGAGCCCAAGTGGATGGGACCTTCAATGTTGATGCTTCAAAAACCACACGAAACAAACCCAACTGTAAGCCATACGACCCCAGTTGATCAATCAAGGGTGTGAGGAAAAATACTAACATGTTTAACTTTTTATTCTATAAACCATCGCTAGGAAAATAAATGCTGCATATTCATATTCATGAATTATACACAGCGCAATCAGAGCAGTTCAATTCTTGATGACTCTGACTATAATCTGAATCTTTTCAGTGATTAAAAAACATACAGTCTGATCAGTACAGTTTGATTTTTGATGACTCTTAAGAGCTGATTCTTTTAGTGAATCAAAAACAAGTAGAAGTTCGATTCTTGATGACTCTTATAAGCTGATTCTTTTCATTGAAACAAAAACATACAGCGCGATCTGTGCAGATCAATACTTGATGATTGTTACGAGACATTTCTTGTCAGTGAATCAAAATCATATGGTGCAATCTTTGCAGTTTGATTCTTGACGACTCTTATGAGCTGAATCTTTTCAGTGAATCAAAAATATACAGCGTGATCTATGCAGTTTGATTCTTGATGACCCTTAAGAGATGAATCTTTTCAGTGAATCAAAAATATAGTGTGTGATTTCAGTTAAAACCTTCATGACTCTAATGAGCCAGTTCTTTTCAGAGAATCAAAAACATACAATGTGGTCTTTGCAGTTGGATTCTTGACCACTCTTATGAGCTGAATCTTTTCAGTGAATCAAAAACATACAGTGCGATCAGAGCAGCTAATTCTTTTCAGTGAATCAAAAACATATGTAAGTGTGTTGTGAAATTCATGCAAGAAGTAGTCAGAAGTAATGGTTAATAGCATAAAAAAAGTATAAAATATTATTATTTTTTCTTCAGAAGACAATGATTTATCATCTGGGGTCATATGGATTACGGTCATGTTCGTTTTGCATGTTTTTTTTGTTTTTTTCTAAATACCTCCGTTTGTTTTTCAAAGCATAAAGAATGTCATATACATCTGGGATTGCATGAGGGATTAAATGATGAAAGAGCAGATGACAATGAATGCAAACACACTGCATTTTTAATAAACATAAAAATCACACCTGAAGATTTTCAGATAACATAAGGACTGCCTACTCGCTGTCAATCATGTAAAGCAGAACTCCACATAATCCAGATATTAGACTAGAAACTAGAAACATAAAGTTTGTTCTTGAGGTTTGTTCTCGGTCACAGGAGACGCAAGTTACTACGAGGTGTAAACTGCAACGTGTCTCACCCAACCACCTGAGACGGATCTCAGGTAAATCTATTTTTGGTATAGTCTTTCTTCATGGATGCAGGGAGGAACCAGTTGCTCTCAAGAGGAGTTCATGTGAATTGAAAAAAGAGCTAATCATTGCATTGTAATTGTGGTATGGATTGAGGAGGAAAAGTGGAAGCAGATCGACAGCAGAGGAGGAGGCATAATTTCATCAGGCCAATTAATTGGCATTGAGGGAAAATGTAATTTTGCCTCTTTCCAAAGAGATCTATAGGGATTGCAGTAAGGCTATCGATTGTGGTAGTTAAGTTGGGTTTGGAACAGGAGGGTGACGTGAGGCTTGATGTTCAGAGGAGTGAATCCTGTTATTCAATCAGGGAAATCAGCAACATTGGTGGTCACACTAGAGCAATGCTTCTCAAATAAAGAGTCAAAGATCAGTTCTGATTGGATCACGGAGAGCAGGAAAAATAAAAACAATCATTAATGATAATAATAACATGCAACAGACAATATATCATGCAAAGTTAGGAAAATAAATGCTATATATTCATATTTTATCTGTGTTATGAATGTGAGTTCAGTCTGTACTGAGTGCTATCCAATAAAAACAAATATACAATGAATCCAGTGCAGCCAAATTGACAAACAAATGACTCTGAGTCGGTTCTTTTGAGTGATTCAAAAATATACAGTACAATCAGTGCAGTCTGATTTTTGATGACTCTTATGAGTTGCTTCTTTCCTGTGAATCAAAAACATATTATGCAATTTTTGATGACTTCTATGAGCTGATTCTTTTCAGTGAATCACAAAATACAGTATGACCGTGTAGCCCAATTCCCAAAAAAAGTGACTCTTATAAGCTCAAAAAGATGAGTTACCCATCTGAAATTCGGTATAATTTATAGCATTAGCAGAGAAAAAATTTCCTACCCAGTGAGTCAGAATCCTTTCAGATCAAATCGAAACTGCAATTGAATTAAATCAGAAGGTTTTAAATCAGAATGAAATCGACAAAAGTACCTCTGGCTCAAGTAATAATAAAAAATAAAAAAACATTTCAAAGCTGCATGTTACAGCATTATGGAATATTGGAGTAAATGTTATATTCTTACACATTTTATTTGGTACTTATTATTTATTTTAAAAAGAATCTCAAGAGTATGACATCTATCCCATTACCCACATTCATAATTTTGACATTTAAATGCATTTTGAGGAATCAACAAGTTGTCTCTCAAATGCACTCCGGCCCTTATTTCTTTACCGCAGTACAAAATGACAAAGCGGTCTCAACAGACCACACATACAGCTTTATGAAATCTTCAATAAATCAGCTAAGCCACATTGGGGTGCTATATATCTGACTTTGTTATGCTCAGAGGTGAATTAAGTGCCTCCCTGCAAGCTTCAACAGAAGTTAATTGACGTCGCAGCTATGCACCTGAGAGAAACAGAATTCAATCCGCAAAAACAAAGGCCTCGTGGCATTTTCAATCAAGAACTGTTGGTTGTTCAGGGGAGGCGTCTGCGCACCTTCACTACTCGCTGAGGCTGAACTGATGGAGGAGGGACGCGTCGGACCCCCCGCCTCGCCCCGGGAGGCTTAAATCAGGATGTGATTGATCTGTTAAAAAGGTCACTGCTCTCTTGCTGGGCTTTGTTCAAATGTGAAGGTGAAGAGATGGATACAATCTGCCATTTTCTCCTTTTCTTTACCAGTAGGAAATCGCCTGACAAATGGAATGAGGCAGATAAAGAAGGAGAACAAAAGAAAGAGGAGAGCGAAGAGGATGGGAGGGGTCACTTTTATTGATACGGTAGCAGATATGAGATTATGAGGGGAGAAAAGGGGGAACCGGATTAGAGAAAGCTGCGAGCTGGACTCAAAACCACATTTCCCACATGAGCACCACAACTCAATGTGTCAGAGCATGTGTGCTAGTGCTACCCGAGTATTTGGTTGTATTTAAACAGGTCCAAAATATATGCAACATTTCTTGTTATGCAAGCTTCATTGCATTTAGTATTCAAGTCAGGTTCACTGGAAAAACGTGCCTGTGCAGCATTTCTGCAAAATAACATTATGTTGTTTCTTGTACGTTTCACAACACTTTCAACATGAAATGTCCAGTGAGTGGTGCTAAAAGTGAAACAGGCCAATGTGAATCTGGCAATGTTTTATTACTTTGGTTGCACGTATCACGGCAGCTCAGAAATGACATTTCTGGTGAATGATGCTAAAAGGTTCATGCTCTTCTTGTTTAAAAATAACTTAACATCTACACTGAACCCAACCCTAAAACTAACCGAAAGTGTTAATAAAAGATTATACAATTGCTGAAGCACCCATGGGATTTTATTGTGTTTCATGGGACTTGTACCCGGGCACTTCACATTACAAGTGCAATGCTGTACCGGGTGCGCAACCAAGCAAGTTTACTAAATCAAAAAAGCCAAAAATATGGAGCTGGACATGTGAAGAAAATGTGAAAAAGTATTAGTTTACAAATCATGCACTATGGTAAAAGTGTTTTGAGTTCATATATTAAAGAATCGTGCGAAAATAACTCTTTATTAGGGCTGTAACGTTACATGTATTCACGGTTCGGTTCACTCGGTCAGATGAAGAATATTTAATCAGCGGTGTGGGAAAGTTTCGGGCTCTAGAGATGCTGCATTGCAATCATTTTCCAATATATAATTTGTGTGGAATTTTTATGAAGTCTGTAAAGAGGAGAAAATACTCAATATAATGCATATTAAAGTAACGTCTATAAGTGCAGCTGCTTTGTTTACAGTGGTAACCACGAAACTCTGTATCGTTGCTGTTCCATAAGCGCCTCCTGCTGTCAGAGAGTGAATTTGCATTTTAATTCAGTCCGTCTGCTGTTTTTGTTTTGTGCAGGTGTCTTATGTAGCATAATGTCACAAATCTAACGTCAGACCATTCTGTTTTTGCTTTAAATTAAATCTTGAAATTATACAATCTAATTCAAATCAAAACAACTGCTCATGCTACATGTATGTAGCACTACTGTCTGTTCAAAATAAATGAAAATCTACATTTCCTGTTTTACTGAACTCGTATCGAACCGTGACCCCAAAACCGAGGTACGTACTGAACCGTGACTTGTGTGTACCGTTACACCCCTAGTTTTTATTAATCAATAATCTGCTCCTCTAATAATAATTTGTGTAAAAGGGAATAAAATTTGTTGGTGTTTTGAAGTGGAAATTGCAGTGAACTGTATTGTACTGTAGTGTACTGTACAGGTTTTTTTTTGAGTTTTGCTGAAATGTATGTAGATTTATCCAGTGAGCCTACATTCTCTCAGAGTCGCTATAGCTGACATAGCAGTAAACTGCCTTGTTTTCTTCTCGTTTAGGGCAGAGCAATCTTTCTTGGTAAGTTAAAGCTAGTTAAACTGATATTTTATAGCCAGTTACTTGAATAATACTACATTGTGTTTAATGGTACAAACATTTGCAGTGAAATCTATTGCCTCCTGAGAACTGAGGTTTGTTAGTGCCACAGTACTGCAGGAACACAAATTAAGTTGGTACAACAAGCATCTGCTCATCTGTGTTTGTATGCGTCTGACCTAAGATGTATACATAGTTAGTGGCAGACCTAAACTATGACTAAAGCTAATGCAGCAAAAGATACTGCATGAACATATAACTCATATACTGTAATGGCTTATAGGGGAAAGTGGATACATTTGCAAAGACACACATTGAATATGTGTACAAAAATGTAAATGTATTGAATATTTCCAATCGCTATTGCCTCTGTTGCCCAGGAAAAAAAACTGTGGGGAAAGCTGCCAGGAAGTGAATGGATGGAATTAAAGGGAAAAATAACATCGGTCAAAAATATGAAATATTATCTTAGAGTAATAAAGTAGAAATAAATAAGTATATATATATATATATATATATATAAATAGCCATCTTCCATTACAAAGTCTTGGAACCATTTGAAAAAGTGGAACAGATCCAAATCTATCCTTGTATATAAAAGATCATTCATTTTATAACATCATTTTTCATCAGTCTTTCTGAACATATAAATGCAGTGAATTGTTTAATTCTTAGTCCGTTCTATGTTTCCCCTCCATTATAACAGGACAGTTCTCAAATGCAAAAGCAACACTTTAGTAGGTTCTCATGAATATGCATAAAATGTATGAAAAACGGGATGAAACAGCGCTCATAAAGAGGCCTGGCTTTCATTAGCAGAGATGAGAAGCTCTACAACACTGCTTACACTGGAGAATTACAAATCAGCTGGCAAAAACACACTGCAATTAATGCTGGACGCGAATATAGAAGACCTCCAAATTGCTAAAAACTACTTTTCTGCTGCTCCTAAACAAGGTTTAGATGACTCTCTAACCATTCATCTTTAAGATCACTTTCTGGAATTAAACTCTTAAGGTTATTAAAATATATTATGGTTTGTTGGCTCGGGCATGAGAGCACTATTTTTCTCTTTTTCCCCTCTCTTTATATGAATAACGCTGCTGCCATTTTGTTTTCTGTAAACTATAAAGCACAAAGTCCAAACTCTGAAACGAATCATCAAATCTGGATGAAACTGAACCTTGAATCAGAGCAGTAAGAGACATTAACATCACAAAGAGCAAAAGCAGAACCACTGAGTGACTCATATCAACAACACCGCTGTCCTTTTCAGCAAAACTCCCACAATGCACTTGATTTCACAACAGATGAAAGATGAAACATGCTCTCCTTGATAAGATTGTAAGAGTCATGGTATAATGATGACAACTCTCTTTTTTGTCCAACCCAAAATTCAGACACTTTCATATCTGATAAATAATTGGAAACTAACACACAAAATACACACATTGATGAAAATGACATTCTGATGCTTTAACATGTATCTGTTCAATCTTTAACAGGAATATGAGGCTGGTACACCCTAGTGGACACATCCAACACTAACTACAGGGGCCTTACAAGTATTTGGACACCCAATGCGCACATTTATAAAATGCATAATATTTTGTATTATATAGCAAAAATGTAAACAAATAATGAACTAATACAACTTCTCAAGCAAAAGATTTCAGAAGAAGATTGATAGGTTTTGAATGTTCTTTGAAATGTATTAAATAATGAACGAAATCATTTAAAATATTAAAATAATTACAATTTTTAAAATAATAAAAAATTATTTAAATTAAAAAAAGAAATATGAAAATTAAATATAAAAAAATAAAATGTCAAATAAAATAATAAATAAAATAAAAATAAGAAAAGAATAAAACATTAAATTAAAAATGAACAAAACAAGAAAACACATTGTTTATACTCTATATACTAGCTCTGCAGCATTGTAAAGAGTATCCATGTCTTTTACATGACATTACTATAAATAAAAACTTCCTGAACATTTCAGGAAAGTGATGGTACGCCTCTATGCTGGCATTAGGAATTGTGGCATCATGACTGAGAGAGTTCAGTACCTGTGGCTGTGCCGAAGACCTTCCTGACGGACGGTGGTATTGAGCTGGAGGTCTGGTGGGTGAGCAGAGGCGATGAGGGCAGAGATCGGGACACTCCCTCCATCATACGGATGTGCTGCAGCCCCTCAGCCATGGAAAGCGGAGGCACAGCATAGTCCCCCTCAAAGGCACAGTCACTGTCTATACTGCCACCTACAGGATTGGAGGACACATGAGATAAAGAAAGTATGTCGTTAATGGGACCTGAGCGAAAATTCACGAAACATGTTACAGTAGGGCAGGTATTAAGATCTGTTTAACCCTGTAAAGCCTGACACATGAAAATAGTCTGAAAAAAACACATAAACTGAGCAAAAATATGCAATTTGGTAACGTTGTTGATCTTATTATATGGCCAAAAAATGCTGATTTTTATGACAGATAACAGACTACTTACATAAAATGCATAAAAACATATGCTGTTGGCCACGCACACACTGTAAAGTTTCAGGAGTGACAACTGCATTTAAATAAAGGAGTGAATTCTCAAAATTTTGTGTGTGTACGGGAACAGTACTCACTCTCGAAATTGCGATGACTGACACCATGGTAACCTTAGAAAAAATGTGCTGTCTTTCGTGTTTGGAATTCACTATTTTAAATTGCTGTAATAGTAATATTACAGCAACCAAAAACTTGTTTGGTCGGCAATTTTATCTAAACCTCTTTCGACAGAGCCATCATTTTTGTTTGTGTTTTGAAGGCTACTTTGCAGAGCCCGCTCTTGAAGGGCTGCCATGTCCATTTATTATAAGCAATGCTTATTAACCACCTTTCGGCTTGGCTCATAAAACAATCCGATTTATGGAATTAATAAAGTAGGCAGGTGCAGTTCGCAAAATTTTGTAATGTAGCTCATTTCCAAGATATCCCATTTGGATTTGAGTTTATTATGGGCTTGTTCTTATCTGTTGTTGTTTTTTATAGCGAGATCTGGCAACACTAATGAGTCAAGACATACCTTGTTCCCTGTGATTTCTTGCATCGCAACTCCAATACATTAACAACTAGTTGTCCAGTTTGCACAGAACTGTAAATGCGGTTGTCACTACCTGAACTTTTCAGGAGTCAATTCGGTTGTAGAATATGGTTGTCCCGTAACTTACTGAAGTGTGTGTGTACAGAACAGGATTAACCACCAAAAGGTGAATTGACAACCAAATTTAAGAGCACTATGTACAAATGTTCCAAACTGGTGGCCGGTAGTGTGTATGTGTAAAGTACTGAAGTTCGTCAGGTAAAGGCTTATTGTTGTAATTTAATCAATCAAAATGCCATTTTATTCCAAACATTACCTCTGGTCGGAGTCTTAAATATTTAGTAGGGTTATGTTTCGATGGTGCAAGGAAAATATATTTAGCAGTGCATAAGTTATAACTAGGCTAAGTTGTACCTTACGCACAGATATTGCAATCAGAGCTTACCTTGGCCAGTGAAGTTGTGAAGGGGATCCAAGCTGGCGCTCTGCAGGTCTATGGTCTCCTCGTTCCCGCCATCTGCAGAGGAGAAAGAGCAGAGCGATTGAGCACGAGGAGGAGGAGTGGGTGCTGCTTGAGTCCGTTCCAGCAGATACACCAACTGGGCATCCAGTAACCAGGTTCTAGTATGCAGGACTCCTAAAAGAGTGCTGGCGCACAGACCCTCGACACTCTTTTGCCGGGACCGCGACTGGCCCCGCACGGTGGCCATGTGTGAAACCGAGGGAAGCTTCCATTTTTTGATCTTCCCCATAATAAAGCCTCAAGTTAGTCTGGCGAGCAGTGACGGAAATGGACAGTTCTGCAGGAATGAACTGCATTGTGCAAGGAAATAGACAGCTGTTGTGGACTGCTCTACTTTTGAGGGTGTGAGAGGAGAGAGAATACAGTGGCTCTACTGTAAATGAGCTGTTCAATGATGGATTAGCATGGAGCTAACGATATCAGGATCAATTACTTTAGGCCTCGGGGGGCTGGAGAGGCCGGTCTGGCCTATTAGGACAAGAGTACCGCACGTCAATGAGCATTAGGTTCATCTCTGCAGAACAGACCTCTTTATAGATCTTGATCTGTGGCGGAACAAAGCAAACTTATCATAGAGGGGCTCTCATAAGAGCAATGCAGAGTGAAGCAACAAAAACATTGAGCTGGATGCCTAGATTGGCCCGAAATGAATCTTTTGAATCTTCCTTGAATTTTGAAGTGGTTTAATCTGTACAGGAATTACAAATGAAGGTCTGACCTGTGGTAATGAAATTAAAATAATGAAATGCATTTGATGCAAAAAAATAAATAAAAAATTAAACACTGTGCTCATCATGATACAAAACTCAGCCTAATCGATATGTGAATATTAGCTTCCTGAGGGTTAAGCACTGTACCAGCGCATACATGTGCAATGTAGGCCAGTGCTGGCCTGACTAATAACAACAACAACCTCTGGTTTCCCAGAGTCCAGTCTTGTGTTTATCCCATGTACAGGGTATTAGGTTCAAATTCTGGGTACAATCGAGATCACAATCAAATTTATTTCAACAACGATGATAAGCTCTGGACATTTTTAATTGACATGGATTAATCTAACAGCCGATCACACAGCAGAAATAAACGCCAAAACAAAACGCCAACAAAAGCCGGTCAGTGCATGTTGCTAATAAGCAGAAAAATCGCTATATTTTCATTTGATTACATTTCAAAAGATCGATTAAATTGTTAAAGTTTTATTAATTCAAATTAAATCTCAGAAAACACAGAAAGTAGAAATCACAGAATTTAGAGAAAAATAAAATGGATTTCATTCCCTAAATTAAAAGGAAGCTACTCTGTGGAGTTTAATTGTGAACAAATAAGTTATGTTTACATTTATTCTCAAGGTCTAACAAACATGTGGAAAGCATTTTCTTCCCCAATAATGTATATATATATATATATATATATATATATATGGATATTAATAGATAAATATCAATAATGTATTATATGAAAAATAATAATGTGATAACACTTTTGGCCATATCGCCCCGCCCTAGATGTGGGTCAAATTGCCCCTAATTGAATTCAATACAATTCACCAAAAATCACACTATGAAAAACAAAAAAATCAGGTAACAACAGTAAACCTTCAGCATTAATACTTCTCACAGTACATTACAATATAACTTTTTTTTTTTTATTATTCTTTTTCACAACTTTTGAAAATTAAAAAAAAAAATTCAATTATTATTTTATAATATTTTAAATACACTTTTTCTGTGGGCTTTCCTGAAACTCAAACAGTAGAGCATGGTGCTCGCAACTCCAAGATCATGTATTCGATTCCCAGCAAAATTCACATGCATGAACTGATAAAAATTATCTCCTTCAACGTAGTGCATGTTTCTTAAGATAAAAGCATTTGCCTAATGCATGAATGAAAATACAGTTAGAGGGTACTAGGGATGTTACGATTACCGGTTTGACGATAAATCATGATAAAATTCCCCATGGTTAGTATTACCGTTTCATTTTTTAATTAAAACTGTATTAGATTACCGCGATTTGAACAACTCGTGATAAATAAATACTGTCCAGCATAAAGCACAGTTTTAAGTAACAGTCTCACGTGCGCACAGCAAGCAGAGCAGTTTCGTTTTGAGTGAAAACAGGGCGGAAAAGCTGGGAGGTGTTAAAAGAGTGCTAAGGGAATTATACAAATAAATATATGAATGAATTAATTAAAGGTTCTGACTGTCTTCAGAAACGATTCGATGGCATTTTGTTTTCATCGTCGCTCCATGTAATACCTAAAGGAAGTCTTCTTAATCGCAATACTGCTTTGTCCTCAGAGGTTACGGGAAACAGCTCTAATTCAGCTTTTCCATTAGCGCCACCTGCTGTCAGAGAGTGGATTTACAGAGATCTATATTTACATTCAGTCTGTGTGCAGTTTCTGTCTGGACAAAAACGGACAGAATTTTTATGCCCTGCTGTCAATTTTAACCGGTTGATGAAAAACAAGCTTATGTGGATTCTACACATTTAAACAATTCAGATAAGTTATCTAGAATTATTTATGGAGCAGATAAAATACATATAATCTTTTATTAATCAATTATCATTTTGACATTTTGAAATGTGAGGTTTACCTTTTTATTTAACTTTTTAAAAGCTTTATTTGAACATTTACATTAGATATTTCAACATGCTATTAAACTGTTTTCAGTCAAGTTATTTAAAATCCGAACATCATTGGTAATGTTACTGTTTTAGTGATTATGCAAACAAAAAGTCATTTTATTTGTTGTTTGTTGATTTTTAAATATAAAACTTGGTGAAGTGATTTATGTGTC
>NW_015542451.1:1860679-1870389 GCF_001515605.1 Sinocyclocheilus anshuiensis
TACATGAATGTACCTCTGAAGGTTCTAACTGTCTTCAGAAACGATTCGATGGCATTTTGTTTTCATCGTCGCTCCATGTAATACCTAAAGGAAGTCTTCTTAATCGCAATACTGCTTTGTCCTCAGAGGTTACGGGAAACAGCTCTAATTCAGCTTTTCCATTAGCGCCACCTGCTGTCAGAGAGTGGATTTACAGAGATCTATATTTACATTCAGTCTGTGTGCAGTTTCTGTCTGGACAAAAACGGACAGAATTTTTATGCCCTGCTGTCAATTTTAACCGGTTGATGAAAAACAAGCTTATGTGGATTCTACACATTTAAACAATTCAGATAAGCTATCCAGAATTATTTATGGGGCAGATAAAATACATAATTTATTAATCAGTTGTTGATTTTTAAATATAAAACTTGGTGAAGTGATTTATGTGTCCGACTCTGTACTTTTTGAACATCTCCAGCACGTTAACAATACCGTGATAAAACTGATAACCGTGATAATTTTGGTCAATATAATCATGATAAGAAATTTTCATACCGTTACATAGACATAAAATACGTCAAAAACATTTTTAACCATGAAATATGCAGGAAATATGCAAGCATCATAATCAGAGGTCTGACACTTTGCAGGCATGTTCATGACCCTAAATGAGAAAAGTCACAAAACTTCTAGGAAAAAAAATCATAGGTTAACTAGTATTTCCAACAACCCAAAAGTCGGTGCAGGTCAAATAAACCTGTAACATAAAATAAACCTCTAATAAACTTTTCAGGTGTGTATAATTTCCTCTAGTTTTTAATTGCTTTCCCGTATCCCGGGTAAATATTCAGAGACAACTATAAGTAAAGTATTTGCTGAGTCATGGTGTAAACGCTGAGTCTCTGTGGCACTATCAAAACATTGCTCAGTTTGCTTTTTAACTTCCCAAGCCCTTTATTTGTATATTGATTTTGGAGTTATCTGGATTTAATCACTTGTGATTGGACACAATTTTAAATTTCTCTGTTTTACAAAACTTATATTGGAGTTATTATATCAGCAAGATGCCCATAAACTCAAACCTACTCTGGAGCAGGTTCATTTAACACTAACATGAAGAATATTTGTGTCCATAAAACGAAAGTCAGTGGGATCCAAAACAACACCGGACGCCATTGACTTTCATAGCACGGTCAAAAAACACAGACATTTTTTTTTAAGCCAATGGACTGAAAGTGTAGAAGTGTAGGAAATGGATAGTTTTGCATTTCTGTTTGGTGACGCAGAATTTACCCATGTTGGCTTTAACTAATCAACCGCAGAGGGATGTCTAAATGCTCCACAGACCACAGAAACGCACTGACATATCTCTGCTGAGGACTTTCGATTAACCAATGCTAAATTAGCTTCAGCCATTATGTGTACATTGGTGATTGCTTGCCTCTTATTTTCTTAAGGAAATTGCTTTCTTGTTACAGCACATCAAACAGGAATTTACTGTCACAACCATCAATTTTCCATTAGGAAGCGAGCAGGGGAGGTGAGAGGGTGAGATAAAGACATACATTTCTTTTAATTAGGCTAAGGAAATTAGACCAGAGTTATCACAGCAGCATAAACAATAAGGACTGATCCATCTAGCATAACAACATTAACACAATCACCACAATTCAACAGGCCCAGACTATCATGGGGTCTGTGAGGTTTCTTTTGGACTCCCGCTGAGTATCAGGAATGACTTCAGTATTATATGATCCACGCATGATGTGCAGATGCTCAGAGTTCAGGTTGATCCCGGGTTTCGGTCTCGACTCTTACTGAGACGCCTGCGAGCTTGTATTTTTCATTAGAGTGGAGGCGATTATACACACTGTGATCACTGGGGGCCACATTTATCCCACAGCACTGATTCGGATGAGTGAGATTCATTAGGGGCCCAAGTAGTGAAGCTGCGGCTAACAGTTTTTGAGCTGTTGAGTTGAAATCATTAAAGCAGGTGGATAGAAATTAGGGTAATCAAGACCTAATACTACACTATAGTCTCTGTAAGTCAGAGCAGTATATACTGTAAAAAGTCTTAGGCCACTAGTATTTTCACCAGAACAAAAATGGTTTTAAGCCAGTTATTTCTATCTTTTGCTGTAGTGTGTCAGTAGGAAATATCAGTTTACATTTCAGGGCAGTTCACCCAAAAAACTGTTTTTGTCCACACAATGAAAGTCAATGGGGTGCAAAATAACACTGGACCCCATTGATTTTAACTTATGTACAAAAAAACATTGAAACACTTCTCAACATATTTTCTTTTGTGTTCCACAGAAGAAAGTAAATCATACAGCTTTGGAATGAGAGTAAATGCTGACAGAACTTTCATTTTTGTGTGAATTGTCCCTTTAAGCCAAAGAATCTGAACTGTACTGCTTTGGAATTCTGTATATTGTCTTTTGATATTATTCCTAGTTCTATATTGTCTTTGCAAGTCGATTAGTTATGTAACATCTGTGCATTTAATATCCTACTTCTTTCTGTTCTGTTTGGACTCCACATATTGCTGCTTGCAGCTATATTCATATTCGATAATGCAAGGCTCTTATGCAAGAATCCTATCTGTAGACTTCAACACCATCATCTCTGAACATCTTTAAACCAAAACAAACAAGCTCTCTGTGCCCTTCCCAATCTGTAGATCACCGGCTGTCTGGTTCAGCCTGCAGAAACAGTCATCAGTTAGTCTGTCCTGTTCACCTCTATAACCGTCTGGTTTGGTTCAGCCACTAAATCAGGCATAAAAAGTATGCAACAGACAGTCAGGACTGCTGTGAGGATAATTGGTGCACTTCTGCCCTCCGTCCAGGACTTACACACCTCCAGACTGAGGATAAGACACACCGATAACACAACATGCAGGAACAAGAACGGTTTCTTCCCACTGGCCATCATCATCATCATCTATAACAGTTAGCAGAGTTTTAAAACAACATACTTATTTTTAGGATATAAAGGATTTATTTAAAAAAAATAAAGCTGTCAATGCAACACACAGACAATAATTTCATAACTTAACAGCTTCACTGAAATGACCGATTGTATTCTGTCCATATCACCTGTGTGTCAGTGCTACAACAGCAGAAAGTGTTATTGAGCACACTCACTTTAAAGTGAACAGATGCACTTGAATGAATCATCAGTGATAAAGCGATAACACAGACATCTGTTAAGACAAGAGCACATATATCTACATTCACTTTAGTCATCCTCTCTCACACTCATATTCTCATTTATGGAAGCACATTTACAGAATATGAAGCTTTCTGTAGAAGTATGCATTAATACGGTGCTTCAAGTGTTCAGGCACTTTTTTTCATTTTACATAATTACAGGTGCTACAGTGAAATTTTGTTATGTTTGATTTGTGTCTTTTAAAGCTCTATATGTCCTAGTATTTAACATATATCCGAAATAGATGTCCTGCAAAAAAAACAAAAAAAACACACACACTTTCCTCTTCAACAGCTCTGGTCTCAAAAAAATAAGAGCAGAGAATCAGAATCAGAAATCAGTATTTGGGGGTCTACTCACCCTCAGGCCATCCAAGATGTAGTTGCGTTTGTTTCTTCATCAGATTTGGAGAAATATAGCATTCCATCCTCTGCAGTGAATGGGTGCCATCAGAATGAGAGTCCAAACAGCTGATAAAAACATCACAATAATCCACAAGTAATCCACACCACTCTAGTCCAGCAATTAACATTAACGTAATTAACGTCTTGAGAAGCCAAAAGCTGCGTGTTTGTAAGAAACAAATCCATCATTAAGAGTTATTTAACTTCAAACTGTTAATTCCAGATAAAACACGAGTCCATAATCCATAATTTTGGACTGGAGTGGTGTAGATTACGTGTGGATTATTGTGATTTTTTTATCAGCTGTTTGGACTCTCATTCTGACGGCACCCATTCACTGCAGAGCATCCATTGGTGAACAAGTGATGCAATGCTACATTTATACAAATATGATGAAGAAACAAACGCAACTACATCTTGGATGGCCTGAGGGGGAGTACATTTTCAGCAAATTTTCATTTTTGGGTTAACTATTCCTTTGTATGGAATCACATGCTACTAGGGTGATTTGGGCCACACATATATTGTAAATTTATTATATCACGACTCCTTTCTCAAATACCAAATTCTGTAGCTTCTTCAAAGTGATAATTTAACTCTATGTGCTGTTTGACAAGTCTCCTTGTTCAGAAAAAAAATATGAGGCACTTCTTCAACAGTGTCTCAGTGATTTGAAATATAATATTTATGCTGTACTCTTTTTGTTTTACTTCATCTCTACTTTTTTTTCGAGTGTTCATTTATTTTCTTTCACAGCTGTCTTTCAGATTCACAGACTGAATAATCTCTGAACAGTGGGTGTTTTATCCAGGAAAGCGACAGCTATTTTAATTATTCACAAGTAGAGGCCAATTAGAAGGCAATTGTGCTCTAGTTATAATTGTGTCCTGTGTGTTTCATCTGGGCAATCTTGGGGCTTTTTCAGCATACTAGCAATACTTCTGCAAACATATTTTTTTCATTTGCAGTAATTATATTTCCAGACATTAAACAATGCCACATTAGAATGATTCGTTTGGAGTTTCAGCAAACTACAATTAAAGATCTGACGTGCAACAATTACAGCAATAATCACACAATAGTTACGGTTTTTGTATTTTTGCATCTACTTATCACAAAGTTTGTGAAATAGTTTCAAATCATCTAACCAGCATTCAACATGCAACATTCAACATTCATTCTTGCACATTTGCCACACTACATGGCTTTGAATTGGCGGACATAGTTAAAAAAAAATATTATTTAATATTTATATAATATTTTAATATTTATTTAATATTTTAATCATATTTATTTATTTATTGCATGTTTGTCACACCACATGGCTTTGATTTGGCCGACAAAAGTTTTTTTAAATAATAATATTTTGTGTTTATTTTCTGCTTGTTTTTCACACCTCGTGGCTTTGATCTGGTGGACACGTGTTTTTATTTATTTGTTTGTTGATTGCATGTTTGTCACACCATGCGGCCTTGATTTGGTGGAAAAATTTCAAAACAACTTCACTGCTTATTTGTGACCCTGGAGCACAAAAGCAGTCTTAAGTCGCTGGGGTATATTTGTAGCAATAGCCAAAAATACATTGTATGGTTCAAAATTATTGATTTTTCTTTTATGCCAAAAATCATTAGGATATTAAGTAAAGATCATGTTCCATGAAGAAACTTTGTCAATTTCCTACTGTAAATATATTAAAACTTAATTTTTGATTAGTAATATGCATTGCTAAGAACTTCATTTGGACAATTTTAAAGGCGATTTTCTCAATATTTTGATTTTTTTTGCACCCTCAGATTCCAGATTTACAAATAGTTGTATCTCAACCAAATATTGTCATATCCTAACAAACCATACATCCATCAAAGGAAAGCTGATTTATTCGGCTTTCAGATGATGCATAGATCTCAATTTAAGACTGGTTTTGTGGTCCAGGGTCACATATTTTTAATATAAAACAATGAAAGTTTGTGCCAAAACACTTTTAAACACTTGCAACCAACAGTTCAAAATTCATAATGCCTCATAAGTAGATGGCCATCTGTGCAATTATGGAGGAAACTGCAGCGAAGGTTCCGGCAGGCTAGCAGGACAGATGACTATGGGCGATCCAGCTCACCTCAAGTGACTACAGCAGAGCAGAGCAAACACATCAGACTCGTCCATCAGGCAGATTTTTTTGGATCTGCCACCTACTGAAACTCCGCACAGACAAGCTGCTGGCAGTGACAGGACAGTGATGGACTTGTCAGCCTCAGCAACAGGTCCTGTTCACAAATGAGTTGCTCTTCAATCTGCTCCCAGCAGACGAGGGCAAGAGTGTGGAGGTGGAGAGGAGAGAAGCTGACATGTGTGCTGACGGGCTGAATGTGGATCCACTATATTCAAAGCAGGGTGAACGGGGTCTGTTATAGGGACTCAGACAGCATATTCAGGGGTATAATCAAAATAAAAAATAAAGTTTCCAAAAGGTTTTTTTTTTCCGCAGCAGTGCCATAGAAGAATCGTTTCTTAGTCTGAAGAACATTTGAATAATCTGAAACCTTTTTCCACTATAAAGAGGGCACAACTGTTTTCAACATTGATAATAATCAGAAATGTTTCTTGAGCAGCAAATCAGCATATTAGAATGATTTCTGAAGATCATGTGACACTGAAGACTGGAGTAATGATGCTGAAAATTCAGATTTGATCACAGCAATCAAATACATTTTATAATAAATTACAATAGAAAAGTTATTTTAAATTGTAATAATATTTCACAATATTACTGTTACTGTATTTTGGATCCAATAAATGCAGCTTTGGTGAGTAGAAGAGACTTCAAAAAAATTTAAATTTCTGGACCATATCAAATGACAATGACAAAACACTTTTAAGAATAAGTCAAGTCAAGTCAAGTCTGCTTTATTGTCAATTCTTCCACATGTACAGCACATACATACAGAGAATTGAAATTGCGTTACTCTCAGACCCTTGGTGCATACAGATAAAATAAAGCTCTTGTATTGCAGTCCTAACTACTATTTTTTAATTTAAAGAAAAGAAAAGTTAAGACTATTTTGTATTTTTAGAGCAAAACTTACAAATTCAAATAATTGAAAATAACCTCTTAAAGATTTATTAAAAAATGCTTAAGAAAATATTTTAAACTTCTTAATTTTTGTATTTAGGTACAATACCTGAGAATTGAGGATAAGCTCGTGAAAAGAAAAAAAGAAAATATTATATCATATTATAGTTTTATTACTATTTTGAATTAGTTTTTATTTTTATATATTTTTGGTTTTAATTTAATTTTAGTTAGAATTTTGTGTTTTGTCATTTTTTGTTTTTTGTTTTTTTATGTCTTTTTGGTTACACATTATTTTAAGCTGTCCTTGTTCCAGTGTAATTATACATATACGTACTGAGTAATATTAATTAACTACATGTACTTACTATATGGTTAGGGTTAGGATTAGGGTTTGGCTTAGGGTTACTTGCATGTAATTATGCATAATGAATTGTTATTATAATAGTAAGTACATGTAACATGTGTAACAAGGACACCTTAAAATAAAGTGTTACCGTCTTTTTTATTTAAGTTTTAGTTGAATTATTTTATATCAAGTTAAACTAAAGGAAAATGAGAAATGCCTTGGTAACGAGCTGAAATCAGATGTTTATATATAATTTCAGTTAAAGTTTTTTTTATTTACAATAATTTTTTTTTGTATGGTTTTAATCATTTTAGCTGCTAGCAACCAGTGTTGGGGGTAACGTATTACAAGTAACGCGAGTTACATAATCAGATTACTTTTTTCAAGTAACTAGTAAAGTAACGCATTACTTTTTAATTTACAAGAGAATATCTGAGTTACTTTTTCAAATAAGTAATGCAAGTTAATGTTTTTCCAATTTATTGATGGACAGCTCTCCTGTCCCCATGTTGAGAGAAATCAGAAGATGTTACTGTAGTTCTAAAATAAATATGAATATGCATTAATTCATCTCACTCACAAAAAAACCCCCACAGATTCAGTATTCCTCAAAATGAATAAAAATAATGCAACTCAGAATATGACGCAAACCTGCAATAATTAAATGTTAAACAACACAAATATCCTTTATGTATTTAATCCCATTCTATTACCCAATGTCTTTGCTTCTGACCTTCGATGATCCAGTTCAACCGTCCTAATAAGTGTGTTGAAATGTCTTCTTCTGCATTCTACTGTACGGACGTAAATTTACTTTCCCTTCAGCCTGAGGCTTATTCATTTCACTTTTGGTGTGAAAAGGCTTTTATATTTGCCAAAAATAGAACTTTTTTATTTTAAAAACAAACAAGCAAGCCCTGTCCAGATTTAAAAAGTAACGCAAAAGTAACGTAACGCATTACTTTCCATAAAAAGTAACTAAGTAATGTAATTAGTTACTTTTTTATGGAAATAATGCAATATTGTGCATTACTTTTAAAAGTAACTTTCCCCAAAACTGCTAGCAACCACACAGAAATGGCTGACAACCACTCAGAACAACCTAGCAACAGCCCCAAAAAAAGTTGATGACCACACAGAAGACCTTGGCAACAACAAAGCAACGCCCTGACAACCACTTAGAAAAGATTAGCAACGCTGTAGCAGGACTGAGCCAGATTCAGAGGCTCATTAGCGCCATGTGCTCCAGACGCCCTGAATATACAGCACTGAAGGTCTGAAGAGGCTGTGCTGGCCTCAGTTAGGACAGAAATATGGGCATCAGATTAAATTCATCACAGCAACATTCCTCTTTACAAGCCGTTTACACTGACAGCCATTTAAATGGCCGGAGGTCAGCGAGTTTCAGCTGCAAGCGCCGTCTATCCCACTGTAGTTTCCTATGGGTTACCGTTAGTAGTCGTTGCATTGATGTGTTCCTGTGATTTATTGATCTAGTGCCATTTTATTTTCTCATTATTCTCATGCCTTCATGTTTCAGCTGTGAAGGTTAAAGCTTGTGTGTGTGTGTGTGTGTGTGTGTGTGGAGAGAGACGTCTGTCCTCAGTGTGACAGCAGAGTGACAGCCCTGTCATGACTTACACACTTACCTTCACACTGATGAACAGAGAAACACACTATACTGAGAGGCAATGAATGGAAACAACATAAAACAAGAATATAACATGTTATAAAAATAGGTGTTCACTAATATGATTTTATACAGGTGTTTTAGCCATATTTTGAATTGCACTCTGCATTGCATTACGTTGTGTTTTAGGGTTAATGGAAATAATTAAAGTACACTTAACGGATAATATTATGGTAGAAAAATTTATTGTCGATCAAAAATACAGTAAAACAGTATTATTGTGAAAAATAATTACAATTTAAAATAACTGTTTTCTGTTTTTCATATATTTATAATTAATATGTACATGCACCTATGATCTATTATATACATCAATTATATCTTTATACAGTTCATTATATATTGTTACTCTTATCAATTCTTATCAAAAACAGTTGTGCTGCTTAATATTTTTGTGAAAACCAGAAACCTTTTTTCAGGATTTTTTTTTTTTTATAAACAGCAAGTTTAAAAGCACTTAAACAGTGTTTCCTTCCATTTTGAAATCTTTTGTACATCTTTTGTCACTTTTGCTCAATGTAATCATCCTTGATAAATAAAAGTATTGATGCTTGAAAAAATAAAAAAAAACATTTTTGAATGGTACCTTTTGAACACACAAATAAATAATACACATATATACACACACACACACACACACACACACACATTTTAGCAATGTGTTTTGGTCTGATTGGGCCACGCACACACACACACTGTTACGGTTGTGTCCCAGGAAGGCAGACGAAGGCAAAGGGGTAATTCTAATAAACAGATTTAATAAAAGGTGAACAGCAAAAACACAAGAGACACCACAAGGAGAGCCTCCAGGGCGGATCAAGGAGTTCAGGCCGCCGTGGCGGAGCGGGCAGTTCTGGCCGCCGTGGCGGAGCGGGCAGTTCTGGCCGCCGTGGTGGAGCAGGGGACTCAGGAGGCCATGGCGGATCCTCCGTGGCCCTGGCTGGCTCGGCCACAAGTATATGGCCCCCCCCCCCCCACAACCTTTTTGGGGAAAAT
>NW_015542451.1:1870590-1887110 GCF_001515605.1 Sinocyclocheilus anshuiensis
TGGAGACAAGGAGAGCCTCCAGGGCGGATCAGGGAGCTCCGGGAGCCATGGCGGAGCCGGCAGTTCAGGTCCCCATGGCGGAGCAGGCAGTTCAGGTCGCCATGGCGGATCAGGAGACCATGGCGGATCCTCCGTGGCCTTGGTTGGCTCGGCCACAGGTATATGACCCCCCCCAAAATCTTGTTGGGGAAATCTAGGAATCCTGGGGGTCGCTCTGGAGGAGCGGGCTCTGGCGGGAGCTCTGGAGGAGCGGGCTCTGGCGGGCGCTCTGGAGACGAAAGAGGGCTGGACGGGACCAGCAGAGGCGAAGGAGATGAAGGAGAGCTGGACGGGAGCAGCAGAGGCGAAGGAGACAAGGGAGGCTCAGAGAAGCGTGTTAGAGCGGCTTCTGGGGTGAGGACGGGTGTCGAGAACCCCGGGGGCAGCGCCATGTCCATTATCGCCGCTTGACACGCTGGAGCCAACTCTGGAGCGAGCTCTGGGGCTGGAGCCGACACTGGAGCGAGCTCTGGGGCTGGAGCCGACACTGGAGCGAGCTCTGTTAACTGGGGATCTGGAGCCCTTCCTGGGCTTAACTGGGAATCGGGAGCCCTCCGTGGGCTATACTCGGGATCAGTAGCCCTCCCTGGGCTTAATGGGGAAACAGGAGCCTTTCCTGGGCTGAACTGGGGATCAAGGTAGCGCTTACGTGGTGCTGGCACTGGAGGGCGCTCTGGAGGAGGGCGCTCACAAAGCGCTTTTGAGGAGTTGGCACCGGAGCGAGTGCCACCTGAATGTCCGGCGGGCTTGACTTCCGAGCGGCCGGCCATCTTAACTGCTGAGAGCCCGGCACTCCTGGGCTGAAGACTCCGGCGGAGCTTCTGAGGACCACGGGGGATTTGGGGTTAGGCAGGCGGTAAGAGCCGTTGGAGTGGTATGTGGAGGTTCTCGGCGTGGGGTGAGCAGAACTCAAGGAAAACCTCCACATATCGCTCCAACCTCCGACCGCCTTGCCGCAAACCCCACAGCGCATCCTCAGCAGCAGTCATCGTCTTGGTCCGTTCTTCAGTTACGGTTGTGTCCCAGGAAGGCAGACGAAGGCAAAGGGGTAATTCTAATAAACAGATTTAATAAAGGTGAACATCAAAAACACAAGAGACACACCACGAAACTTCAAGTAGAACAGACAAAGGCTAAGGGGAGAACTGAGAGTATTTGAAGGGGAGCAAATGAAAGAACAATATACTATATAATAGTAACTGTATATACAGTAAACAGGTTAACAATTAGAAGAAAATATATATTTTAAAATAGGTTAACATTTAGAAAATAATATATTTATATGAATAGGTTAACATTTAGAAAGAACAAGAAATAGACATGAAAAACTGAGCTATTCTGCTTTAATGAGTGCAATAATTTGGGCTTGCTGGCTATATTAGAGTGTGTATGTCTATGAGAAAGGCGTAAACTCTGTGGGTTCCTTATGATGACGCAGATTTCTGTGAGTGTGTGCGTCAGAGACAGGACTGAGCAATCAGCAGGCGCACAGCACCGCTACACTACTGACACGAGCAAGATATGGCAATCCTCGGCAGAAACCGCCATTAATGCGTCCAAGCAGGCAGATGACAAATGTCCGGTACTGTACTATAGTATTTCAGAGCCAAGCTTACAGAAAGAGGAAATTTAATACTGTACATCAATAATCTAATCGACCAGTTACTGTAAGCCTGATACAATATGATACATTTATAAGCTGTAAGCTTGATACAATAGGATAAATCCCTACTGAATGTGCATTAGCAACCACTGGGGTTTCTAAGAAAAATCTGAGCAGTTCAGTACCACACGGCTGCATCATGAGAAACAAGCAGTGAAATACACTGTTAACAGTTGTACAGTCTTGTAAAGCCAAAAGCTGAAAAAAAAGCTGAAAAAAACAAAAACATCAAGGTATTTTAACTTTAAACCGTCATTTCTGGCCAAAATCTATAATAATGCTTCACTAGACATTAACTGATGGACTGATGGAGTGGTGTGTTTTACTTGTGTATTATTGTGATGTTTTTATCAGCTGTTTGGACTCTCATTCTGATAGCACCCATTCACTGCAGAGGATCCATTGGTGACCAAGTGATGCAATGCTACATTTCGCTAAATCTGATGAAGAAACAAACTCATCTACATCTTGGATGGCCTGTGCATGAGTACATTTTCAGCAAATTAAATTTTTGGGTGAACTATTCCTTTAAGAATCTCACCAAGGCGCAGATGTGGGAACGGCCTGGAATCTCATGATACAACGCCTATTGTGCTTCCTGTGAAGGGTTGGATGTACCAAGTGTTGCAATATGTTTCATCACAGAAGTAAGAAGTTAATATGGCATTGCTTTGAAATTTCATGAGTTATATCAAACCTTCAGTCAAGCAGGCAGTCTCATTCAGTCAGACATTTAATTAAACAGCATAAGGTCTGATCCACACTGTATCTTATTCTTGCCAAGAACCGCCTTTTAGACAGGAAGAGACGCCTGACTGACATAATGCGATCAAGTTGGTAAAACTGAAACAGGTTAAACAACAACAATAGATTAGCATATAAAATTACACTTAAATAATGCCAGGGTAGTTTCTACGGGGAAACAAAAACATAGAAAATAGTAAAAAGTGTGTATATAATCTGTGTTTAGACTTTCTGTCTGCCCAAAAGTGTTAAGTAACTATTAATATTAAGGAATTATTTCATGGATATCTAGTATACTTGCTACTAAGTTCCACAAAACTTCAAATACTTTTTAAAGATTTGATGCCACTAATTCTAGCAAACTCTGGCAAAAATCGATTCAGTATTGTGAGGAAATAGTATTGCAATATACTGCATTGATTTTTCTCCCAGCTTCTATAACATAAATGCACAAAACACAGAGAAGAGAAAGAACATAGATTTTGGTAAGCTAGCTAGCCAAACAAACATTACAATAATTATTCAAATAAAAATCAATATTCATGCCCCCCTGACCTGATATATTCCAATATCTGACAGACTGTCACAATAACAGAAGAGGATGACACAGTGTTAACTAGTGATGTTCGGTTCTTGAACGAATCGTTCTTTTGAGCCGGTTCTCAGGAAGTAACCGGTTGAGCCGGTTCACAAATCGAACTGAATCGAACTTTAGTTCCGGTTTGATGACGCAGGACGCACAGCCGAAGTAGCACGTCCAACTCAAAAAGAACCGAATGAGCCGGTTCAACCAACTGTCGAAGTTTGCCGAGGATTACCAAGGACTCAACAAGAACCGAATGAGCCGTGGCGAAATTTGCCGAGGATTACCGAAGATTCTGATGAGTTGAGTTGATGATACTGTGCAAGCCCGAGGCGCATACTGGAAATATGCTTATTATGACTTATGTTATTAATTTACATTTTATTAAAACCTGCAAAAACCTTTCTGTCGAGTGATGTAAATAAATTTTACAATAGTTTATTGTGCATGCATATTATATTTAAAGTTGCTTAAGTGAAATCAAGGAGTTTATAAGACTGGTTTATTCATTCTTTTTAGTGTAGACATGTAGAACATATCCGCGTTTGTGCATCAATGTGTGCTTTAGGTGTAAAACTTTTAGGAATCTTATCCAAGTTGTAGGCTTGTCAATATTGGGTGACCCTGGCAAACCAGGACGGAGCCAACAGAGCAGTAAGCCAGGGTGGAGCTGATGGGATCATGGATCCCCAGGGCGGTGCAGACGACCACCAGGATGGAGCTGGATAACACCACGGTGGTGTAGGTGGACCTGGCTGAGCAAGTGATCCCCACAGTAGAGCTGAAACATCCAAGGCAGTGCCGAAGACCACCACATCCGAGCAGGTGACTCAAACCTGAGAATGGTTGACTCACAACCATCAGGAGTACTTCCTGGCTTGAAATCACCTGGATGGGTGACAGGTTTGAGGATGCCTGGAGTGCAGGCCGGCCTGCCGACGTCTGGAGGGCCGGCTGGGTGATGGGCATCTGGAATGCCGAGACAGATTCATAGGCTGGTTTCAACAGACCTAATGAGACGGATAGACAAATAGAGTTCTAGAATGGCCTTCATAGCCGTGACAGGACTGGCAAGGGATTCAGGAACGGCCTCCTTGGCCAAATCAGGACAGATTAGGAACTCAGAGACAGCCTCCATAGCCGTGACAGGATAGGCAAGGGATTCGGGGACGGCCTCCTTGGCCGTAACAGGGCAAGCAGAGAGTTCAGGGACAGACTCCTTGGCCATAACAGGGCAGAGTGAGGGTTCACAGGTGACAATTGTGGTCAAAACAGGACAGGCTGGATGCTCAAAGATGACTTCAGTGATCGAGACAGGACAGGCAGGGAACTCACAGGTTGGCACCAATACAGTACTGGGCTCTGAGACTTGAGTGGACTCTGGTCCAGGTTCATGGATTGGAGCAAACTCTGGAACAGATTCATGGACAGGAGCAAGCTCGGGAGTGTACTCATGGACTGGAACGGGCTCAGGAACACACATTATCGCCATCACTGTAACTGGGAGAGCAATCAGTGGTAACAGGGTCTCTGAATTCACCAGACATGGAGCTATCTGGCTGGGTTCTGGCATGAAGGTCAAAACATCAGGAAATTCAGGTACTTCCCTCAAGTTAACAGGAAACTCTGAATCGGTGGCCCTGTTGGCTGAAGATTCTGACGATAGAACAGGTACTGTGCTGAGTGCTGGGACAGGAGCAGGCACTGGGTGGATCTCTGGGACGAGAGTGGGCACTGGGATCTGGCCAGGGGCTGGAGCCTGCACTGGGCTGTACAGAGTGGACTCTTGGTCTGGGGTAAATCTGGAGTTAACTCACAGGTACGAGCGGACTCTGATGCTGATTCAGGTGTTAGAGTGCACTCCGATGCATATTCTAGGGCCGGAACAGGCTTGATACAGAATTGTGAGACTGAGCGGACTCATTACTGAATTCTAGAACTGGACTGAACTCGGACTGGATTGAATTCAGGGACTGGAGCCTTCTCTGTACTGTGCTCAGGGGCTGGAGCCATCACTAGACTATGGTCAGGAGCTGGAGCCAACCCTGGGATGTGGTCGGGGGCTGAAACAGACACTGGGCTGTGGTCAGGAGCTGAAACGGGTTTGTGACTGGACTCGGGCTGGAGTGGATTCAATGGCTAATGCCGACTCTAGAGCAGGTTTCAGTGGGAAAGACTCGGATATCACAGGAAGAATGAGTGGCCTTTCGGGACTAGCTCGGCTGAGTGAAAGGGCATTGAGGATATATTGCTCTAAAGTGCACCTATTCACACCCCATGGCATTTTAGAATATCAGTACAGCATCCTCTGAATATACTGTTTAAGCTTGTTGCAAAAATTCCCCAGCGTATTCCTCAATGGGACGGCCATCCTGAGTTAAGGAGAACAACAAATCTATTGGGGCGGAGAAGTAGGCTCATGGTTGTTGTGTTCGTTTTGTATGAAGTTCAATGAAAGTCTTGAGCTGAAATAGTAACAGTTATTTTGTTTTTGCAGATACTGGTTAGCGTGGCAGACAAGCAGGATGACGACTGGAACCGTATAGGCTGAAAGTAGGAAAGTGTCCAGGGTGAGTAGTCGGGTAAGTCCTTCTTGTCCTAGGCATAGACAAGACCAGACAATAGCCGGGTTTCCATCCAAAGTTGCGAATTTAACAAAACTGGAATATCGCATAAAACATTTGCGCACAATCATCGTTTCCATCCAACAAGTCAAAGAGAACTAAATTGTCACTTCCAGATAAACTTGCACTATAAATCACTAAGAAAAGTAGGAGAATATAATAATTTTCATATATAATATATTGCTTGCGCCTCAGAGCGAGCAGACGAAACACAATGAATGCTGTCATTGCTTTCGGAGGTGGATGCTGCTGTTTGGGAACGCAGTCATGCAAGACATTTCTGGGAGGCAATTATACAGAAATACTTTGACAGACTTTGTGAATGTATGAATGAATGTAGATTGTGATCATGACAGACAAAAAGTTGAAAGCCTTTTTACAGATAGGAATGTGCTTAATCTGGTCTCTCTGAGCCAGTCGATTAGATTTTGACTTGGCACATTTTTATTGATTTAACTGTATAATTTTATATTAACATTTATATACATATATAACATTGTATAAAATTAAATATATATATATATATATATATATATATACACATACATACATATATACAACACATTAAATGTAATTATAATATGTGATATGTATATGTAATTTGACTGAATTAAAATAAGCACATTCAAGCAAGTGTAACTGACGTAAGCTAAAGGTAAGGTAACGGTGATTGTAGAGGGAATGCTAAGGTTACAAATGATGAAGAGGGAAAAGAAAAAGATCACATGAAGTAGATATAAGACACATAGAGTAAATGCAGATCAAGAGAATCAAATTTTCCTTGATCTTGAGCAAAGACTCAAGATCCCTTTATAATGACTGGAGCTGTCAATCACTTTCACTGTCACAGAAACTCCTATTATAATCAATGAAACTGTCTACACTGCTCAATTAATCTCTTATTTACTTTGAGTTTGCACTGTGTTAGTTATGATGAAAGCATTCGTGAGTGCAGAAATCGAGTTGCAATGGCGAGATCATTGCATTTGTAACTGATTGGCTTCAATGCTCAGCACTGCAAACTGTTACGCAAAGGGAGTGAATCTAAATTTTCACAATTAGTTCATCTTGGCAGCTGTAAAAGGGAAAACATAGCAAAAGTTTCCATATGTAAATTTCATATCTAAAGATGTTCGCCAATCATAGCAGTGGGCATCTATATTGAAGTTTTAAAGGAGACAACCCTTTAAACCAAGCGTTTAAATCAGAGGCCTAATATTAGGGTAGATTATGACAGTTTATGATGTAAAAAACTTACTAACATTATAAGTGCACCTCAAAAAACATTATAAAATAAAACAAAATGCAGTTCATAACCCTATTTCATCAAAACACACACAAAAAAAAGACTGAAAAACTGCAGGTGCTCATTAACCTTTATGATTACTCTCTCTCCTTTTGTTATCAATTCGTCAACAAGAGAAGTGAGTGGGTGAGAAATAGTGTGAAGTAATAAAACAAAGAAGAAAGAATGAAGGTAGTTGTTAGAGACAAAGAAGCACATTTAAAAAAAAAAAAATAGTAAAAAATGTCTAGGTGGTTTAACATAAATTGTTAAAAAGAAAAAAGTCTCAGTAGAAGACTGAAATCTTTTATTATTATTTTAAAACAAGCAGTGCAGCAATATTTGGACAGGAAAAAAAAGTGACCAAATCAAAGTCAGTGTAGTCAACCCTACATGCAGGAAGCCATTTTATTGTCAAGTAACCAATTCTTATAGTATATATTTTAAATAATTACATGTTGACCATATGAAAGGTACATTTTGTTCATGTCAAATGAGGTAACTAAAAACTATAAAAGAATTAATATTCATGACTCAAAAAATATTGGTACAGTAGTTGTATATAAAGACAAAATTTACTATTTTTTAAATATTTATTTCTTTTTGTAAAAAGTTGTGAACGTGTGATTCACACATATTTGAATTGTTTTAGTGCCAATATTTTAAGTTTTTTTAGTTATTTTATTATAATTTTTGTACAAAACCGTATAAACATAACCAAAAATAATATATAAATTAAATGTAAAATATTAAAATGATTTCTTTATCATCTTGGACAACTTTATTTACCCTTGACTGTCATAATTCATTTGCATAAACTATCATCTAAAATCTTTATTTTTAGGAGAAAAAGTTACTTGTGAACTACTGGTTCACTGTCTGTTTTATTCTGTCTTTACAGCTTTTAAAACCCTGTGGCATAATGATTAATGTTGATCATCAATAAAACGAGAGCCAAAAAAGACGTAAAAACAAATAATAAAAACAACAACAAAAAAAGTAATAAAGTCTTAAACAGTCTGGTGACACACCTCTGACTGCTCAAACATTCACTACCAGTCAAAAGTTTTTGAAGAGTAAGATAATTTTAAAGAATTCTCTTCTGCTATTAAATATTATTATTAATAATAATAATAATAAATGTTTTTTGAGCAGCAAATCAGCAAAGTAGAATGATTTCGTAAGATCATGTGACACTGAAGACTGGAGTAATGATGCTGAAAATTCAGCTTTGATCACAGAAATAAATTACATTTAAAATATATTCAAATAGAAAGCACTTATTTTAAATATTAAAAAATATTTAATATTTTTTCAAAATTTTTTCATAAAATATCACTGCTTTTGCTGTATTTTGGTCAAATAAATGCAGGCTTGGTGAGCCGAAGAGATTTCTTTAAAAAACATTAAAAATCTTACTGTTCAAAAACTTTTGACAGGTAGTGTACATATACACTTTCAGTGGGGTGGTACAGTACCTTTTCAAAAGGTACACTTTTGTCCCTTACTTACCCCTAAATGTGTATAATAGTATATATTAGTACATATACCTTAATAGTTCAAATTAGTACCTTTTAAAAGGGTACTACTACCGCCACAGTAACAGCCTTTGTACCTTTTTTTCTGAGAGTGTACTTAAGGAATAGCATACAGTCTGAGGGTCATTATTGCAAAATAAACCCTGACAGTGCGATCAGTATCTTGTATCACCCTGAAGGGTGTACGTAACACGGCTACTTCCAAATAAATTAATGAATACATATACATGACATACATAAATATTTAAGTTGAAATCAGCTTGTAGTTTAGCTGAAAGCTACATCGCACACATACAGACACTGACGAAACAGATCAAAGACACAGACCTTTCTCCTCAATGTATGTTCTGTCTTTTGTTTTAATTTTTCTAAATTCAGTTTTTAATGGTTTAATTGCATTTTAATAATCAAAAAGGATGTGTAATCAATTGAGTTCATGAAAATTTAACCATTTGTTAAAATTGACAATAATAGGGCTCTATGAAATGTTTATTTTTCAGAAATTCAGCATTGTTTTTTAATTTTTCTGAATTCCATGTTTAATGGCTTAATTAAATTTTATAATAATGAAGAATGTCAAATTAATACAAAAAAAATGTATTAATTTATTACAATTTTAACAACATGGCATTATGAAATATTTTATTTTATTTTTTATTTCACAGAAATTCTGTGTTGTCTGTTTAAATGGTCTTTTATGATTTAATACTTGATTTAAAATTTTACTATTAAAAACTGTGTTAATAAAATCAAGTTTTATGAGTTCATTTGATTAAGTTGTTCATTATTCATTTTAAAAAGTAATCTGAACAATTCCTTTAATTTTTTTGGCAACCGAGAATTACTGTTTAAATTAAAACATGGATGAAAAATTGTGTAATATTCCTTACAAAATTTGTTTCAATAAACTATTATTATTGTTGTTGTTGTTATTACTACTAAAGTACATTCTACTCTACAATAGTAATATATTTCTGTTATAATTTCTGCATAACAGAGATTTACATTTTAAATCAGAACAAATCCGTGAAAAATGTGTGATATTCCCTAAAAATTTTTTAATAATCTGTATTAATGTTGTTATACTTTGAGAAGTACATTCTACTGTATAATAGTAATATATTTTTGTCAAAATGTCTTTAAGTTCAGCCTACCTTTTATTTTGGCAGGTTATAGTGAAGACTAGAGCTGGGTATCGATCAAATATTTTCAATACCAAATTATACTTTTCTCGTTACCAATTTTATTAAATCCATTTCAACAAGATTACATTACACACTACCTCAAAAAACATACATTACACATTACCTCATAAAACTATTGTTTCCAGTTTGTTGAGGCTTTTACAGACTCATCTCATGAGCCACTGGCACAAAGGAACAAAATGTAACCAACGCAATAAATCATTGCAAATAGTTTTAATAAAGTTCAAATAGTTTTCAGTGCAAAATGAACAGTTTTAAGTCAGTATGTGAGGCTCACTTTAAATCACTCAACAGTTCTTATTCAAAAAAAAAATAATAGCATGTCTGTTTTTTCGGGAGACAGACAAGCCCTCTCTTCACTGATGATGTCCTGAGGACAATATATGATTTGTATGTGATTTTCATGAGATTCTGCCTATTTTTATAGCAATACAGGGTGTGTACGGTACATGAGAAATGCCAAGCAGGTGTAGCGATTAGCTTGATATAAAAGGCTACAAATATGTTATTATGCAATGTCTGCAACATTTAATGACCAAAACCCACATTAGACCACAATCAGAAGTTATTACAAACACTTGATGGTGGTTTAAATTGAGTTTTGGGTAAAAGCATAGTATAAATTTGATAAATTGTCTTAAGTAGCATGATGCTACAGTGTGAGTGAATGGTCACGTAACATGCGTTTTCCTTGACGCCTCGCCAGAGCCAATCACTGATTTAGGCACATAAAGCATGCTGCATGCTTATTAGCTCACTGACTTTGATGAGTTTAACCCCTTAGGTATCAATATTTGGTAGCGAACGACAAGATATTTTTGGATACTCGATAGTATCAAGGCAATTCGGTCAGTGCCTAAAAAGAATTGAACTCAATACCCAGCCCTAGTTAAGACTAATTAAGTACATTTTTGTGTCTATCTGACAATAGTTTATTTAAATGAAAAGTGAACAGCTGGTGAAGTGACTCTCACTGACTCTCTGACAGACTCTTAAAACATCACGAGCATCACGCATGCTTTAGTATGTGCAGTAGACCAAACTGTGCCGCTCATTCACACAGAACATGCAGACTTCATATTTCAATAGCAGGCCTTTTGCGGTTTGTTCACAGACACTCATCCTTATCGCCATTTGATGAAGTGTACAGCACTACTTTTGATTCATTCATCCTAAATTTGCCAAATTCCATGACATTCTGATTTATACAGTCAAATCAACATTTATGACTGGATTCCACGATTCCTGCATTGTGAAACTCATAGGGCCCTACATGCATGTTCTGCTATTTAACAGAGAAACATTGCACACGCTTTCACTATTACTCCATTCTAGTGGCAAAAGGCTTCAGACAGCAATGTAACATTTGAAACGTGTGTTTGATCTCTGGAACCAGTGGTTAATGAAGTCACTTCCGACTAAATCAACTCCAGTGGGAGTAACGTATTCAAGAAGCCGTGTGATGAAGCTACTGAGCTTTTGGCTAATTGCACAGGGAGCTTTGAGACGCAGCACAGTAAATATGACAGCAGAAAAGGATTGTTCTGTTCTTTCTGCCTCTTTTCACTTGATTCATGTCTCAGTCTCAAGTAGACAGACTCTTTAGGATCGCTATAGAGTCTGGCTCACTTTGCTGCTTATTCTGCCCAAGAACTAAACAAGAACTTCCCATCTAGATGGGAAGAAACCGTCTAATTAACCTCAGTTGGTTTGCTTCTACATGCTGTTTAAGGGCAGTTAAAGGATCAAAGACATTTCAGTGACAGTTCACCCAAAAACGAAACTTCTGCTATTTACTCATTTACTCACCTTCAACTTGTTCCAAACCTGTTTTTTCTTTCTTCTGTTGAACACAAAAGAAAATATTCTGAAGAATGTTGGTAAGCAAACAGTTGATGGTACCCAATGATTTCCATAGTATAGAAAAAATATATATACTATGGAAGTCGATGGCTACCGTCAACTGTTTGGTTACCAGGATTCTTCAAAATATCTTCCTTTGTGTTCAACAGAAGAAAGAAACTCATAGAGGTTTGGAACATGATGTCACGTAATGCAACCAGTGTGCAGAAAAGTCATGTCGGAATTACCATAAAATGTAAAAAGCCTCAACTACCCAGAAGTCCTCGCAGAATTCCTAATTATAATTTGTAAACTTGGAATCTTCTGAAAGCTCCGAATTGTACCACCTGATCACTGCAATGTTACATGCAAACACTCAAAATAGCAGCGGCTTTAGCAGTAAGATGTAGTTATCTCATAATATTTCTGTTAAATAATTCTAATAATTGACTATTATATTAATGTATTAACAATGCAAGGTCTGAAAATAAACTAAACACATAATACAGTTCAATGTTGCTAACACAGAGTTAGATAATTAATGTGTAATGTCCTGCTAAATAAACTTGAAATTATTCAATTTTAAAGGGGTCATATGATGCTGCTAAAAAGAACATTATTTTGTGTATTTGGTGTAATGAATAATGAATATGCGGGCACCAAGAGCTTGTAACACTCCAAAGGGAAAGGAACAATTTAAATCGCATCATATGACCCCTTTAAGTTGTAATTATGAAAGTTATTTGCATAACGACTGTGACTTTTTTGTATTGTGGTTTTGTTTATTGATTACTCAAATTACACAGATTCATTTCAATATTAATAATGTTATAAAAAAAATATATATAATTACATGGATTCATTTCAACGGTAATAGTGTTGCCATTGAAACACACAATTTTGAGTCCAAGGAGACTATTTGCAAAACATGCTTTTGAATATATTTTTGAAAATAACGATTAAGGTTTGTACACTGACATACATTTCACGTGTAAGGAAAATATGTTATTATTGACTTGACAGTTAAACCACATGACATTTTTACAGTTTTTAAATTTAAACTTTAGTTAAAAACAACAAAACAACTCGATATAAAACGAGCATGAAAACAGAAATATTTCAATTTTTCTAAGATATTTTTTTCCTTTTCCTTATTTTTAACACTCTTATTTGTCATTGATCCTATCTAAAATGGTTCAAGCTGCAATAATATATATATATATTTAGGATTAAATCGGATCCTTAGCACCATCAGATCATTCGTCATCATCTGGACATTTGTTGATCTTTACTAGTGCTGTGTTCAAAATATCGATACGACGATGTATCGTCACAGAGATTTGACGATACGAGTATCGATACAGCTGGCCCTGTATCGATATTGTGGCACGTGTGCAGCAGTGGACCACGCTTAATTTGTTTAAAATTTTACAACGTTTAAAATTGAGTAGAAAAGTGCGAGTTTTCTAAAAAAGAATGAATAGAGCATATATAGGCTACAACCAGGTTTAATCTGGCCGCAGAGGAACACAACTGGGTTGCCTGATATAAAGAGACGTAATCCCCAAAACAGAGATTTACACTTGCGCAATACGGAAATATCTGCTAAGTGTGCTACTTAGTGATACGTATCGTATCGTGACTTTGCTAGTGATACACAGCCCTAATCTTTACTTGATAAATACTGCTTATTTCATATATAAAACAATACATAAATACTGCTTATTTCACACATAAAACAAACCATAACATGCAGTTCTGTTCACGTTTGCTTCCTACTTAGTGTCTGAAACCAACCTCTGAATGTCCTTCAAAGATTTGAAGCCACTACCCTGGCAAATCCAGTTAATGATTTCGCTCACCAGTTTAAACAGGGTTTTGTTTTAATAAAAACCTGTGTGCCCACATTGCTGTCAGCCAATCTGACTGGAGATTATGATTCTTTTAAGTGTTGCGTGTAATATGCATTAGACGGTCAGCAAATGGCCTGTGGATGTCTGAGTCTGAGACTGCATGTCTCACGCGGTGCCTGCTGCAGATTTGTCAGTTATATTAGAAGCATATGGAAACTCATATATTGGCAGAACATATGAGAAATGAGTTCCAGCACTGAGGCCTGATGGATAATCGAGCCTTTAGGCTGTTCGTTCTCTTATATGCTTCTGTATTACCAGCCCGGGGCCATGGCATTCGATACTAGCGTCCAAAGAGGAAGCTGATAAATAATTTCTAATTCCTCTACAAATCATTATTCAAATATAACGTACAAAGACAATGTATGCAAACAAGTATGCAGTCATGTTTAGGTCATATTTTAGTGCAGGGACGTGCAGAGAGTTCCTCATGGGCAAGGGCTCAAATGTAAAATAGAAATGTGACCCTGGAGCACAAAAGCTGACTTAAAGGGTTAGTTCACCCAAACATTTAAATTAGCCCATAAATTACTCACCCTGAAGTCATCCTAGGTGTATATGACTTTCTTCTTTCAGATTTCAAATAGCTGTATCTCAGCCAAATATTGTCCGATCCTAACAAACCATACATCAATGTAAAGCATATTTATTCAACTTTCAGATGATGTATAAATCTTATGACTGGTTTTGCGGTCCAGGGTCACAAATATATATACAGTGGGTACGGAAAGTATTCAGACCCCCTTTTTTGCAAGAAGTCACTTATGGTCATCAAGCCTGCATTTATTTGATCAAAAGGTTAATATACTTTTAAAAGTATATTTTATTCCTGTGATCAAAGCTGAATTTTCAACATCATTACATGATCCTTCAGAAATCATTCTAATATGCTGATTTATTATCAGTGTTGGAAACTGTTGTGCTGTAATAAATCAGCATATTAGAATGATTTCTGAAGGATCATGTAATGATGTTGAAAATTCAGCTTTGCATCACAGAAATATATGATATCTTATATTAAAATTTAAAAAAACATTATTTTAAATTGTAATAATATTTCACAATATTACAATTTTTTCTGTATTTTTGATCAAATAAATGCAGCATAAGATGAGCATAAGAGACATTCATAATGCTGCATAATTATCAAAAATGGTAATATAATAAAGCAGAGTTTTGGTGCTGCACGGTTTTGTGCAGTGCTTTGTAGTCAGTTGAAAAAAAAAAAGTTAAAAAAAATTGCTTGGTTTATTTTTTCCTTCTGTCGACCCATAGGCACTCACTGAAAGAATCATATATGGCTCGAGAGCCTATTCCGAACAGACTATGGAATATCAGTCGCTCAAGCAAAACACACGCAACCCATAGCAACACATCATGGCAACGCCTCAGACTGACAGATATGTAAAAATACACATTGTCATGTTAATTATAATTCAAATGCATTTTGTTTTATTGACCACAGTATTATCATTGCTATTTGTCTGAGAGGGGCACTTTTGAGGGGCTCGAGCACCCAAAGCCTCCCCGCTCCCTGTGTCTTAGTGGACAAACATGAAAGTTGAGACTGACCACTGCTGTTTCGGCTCTTCCTGTTGTTTTTGCCCCCCGTCAGCAGCATCTTCAAGCTGTTTTTAAACATGCTGGCAGCAGGCAGAGGAGGCTACTCAGACACCTGTAGAGGAGGAGAGAAAGGATGCGTTTAGCAATGCAAACATTAGGAACTGATTTTTAAATCAAATAGTCAATACTTTATGAGTCAATGGATGTGACATATGATGCTGATACAGTATTAATTAAGCCTGACATATGAAATAATAAAAGAATGTGCATATGTGTTTTGTTGGGTATCATATTTGATATATAAGGCTTTTAAGGCTCATATGATATAGTGAGAATATGGAGCTCATACTTGAGGCGGAAAAAATAACACCTGTTTTATTTCTATGGCCCAAACTGAGCAAAAATTGCAATTTTGTGTAGATGCTGATATGGTCAAAAAGTAATAAGAAATTCTGACAGCTTGTAATGTAAATCAATGAGATCTTTATAACAGACTATGTACATAAAATGCATATTAATCAGTAGATATTCATAAGATTTACCAATGTAAAAAAGTAAATAATATAAATCAGTTGTTACTCTATATCTCCCAATATATCAACTACAAGCCTTCAGTTGTCGAGGCTTTAGAATTTTGACTTTATAGGGTTAAAGGGGTCATATGATGCTGCTAAAAAGAACATTATTTTGTGTATTTGATGTAATGAAATGTGTTTATGCGGTTTAAAGTTAAAAAAACACATTATTTTCCACATGCTGAGGCCGGGCTAGAGTGAGCTGAGGCGGCGAGGTCAAGAACGGCGTGCCCGGCGGATCCGACGAATGAGCGGCAACCACATGTGACGGACCCCAGGCTGGATTCCGCTTCGTCCACGGTGAAAGTTGATGTATTCCCTCAGCGACCAGCACAGATCAGCTCTAGGCATGACGAAGCGGATATCGTCCTCTTTTGGAAGACCAAACAAAGTAGTTTCGCTTTCACAACGAAGCACACAGCGTCAACAAAACTACAGTGAGACTAAAAGTTACACCTTCTTTCTTTGCGTGAACATTTGGGCGGCGTTATGCAAATCTTCCCACATAGTGAGGTAGACATGTGGGGGCGTGTTAGAACGAGCCGTTTTAGGTAGGTGTGGCTGACTCTGAACTTTTATAAAGAATATCTCTTTGGATTTGAGACTTTAGTCTTTGCAACTTTACAGATCTTCTTTATGCACCAAGAGCTTGTAACACTCCAAAGAGAAAGGAAAAATTGAAATCGCATCATATGACCCCCTTTAAAAGTCATTGGATGTTTATATTCTAACAAAGGCACAATTCAAATCATTGTTGACAAATTGCACTAAACATGCTTTGAAAAAAGACACCGCTTAACTTCACGCATCCACACACAACCAGAGGCACGACAAAGGCTTTAGAGAGGATGTGAATTACCAAAAGCCATTATGTGTCATGCACTAAACTGGCTTATTGCTTTCCCCCATGTAATCAAATTCAGAAACAGGCAAAAGAGTGTGTAGA
>NW_015542451.1:1887253-1889418 GCF_001515605.1 Sinocyclocheilus anshuiensis
TGCTTGTGAGTACAGTAGAGAGAAAGACGAGCTTTTATATTATCCAATAACATTAGCAGGGACACGTCTAGAGTGCTTCCTGTTTGGGTGGGTGAATATAGACAGAGAACATTAGCATATAAACTAAGCGACTGCCTCTTCCTGTTCTCTTTAGCACAGTCTCAGTCTCTCACTCTCTCTGTCTGAGACAACTAATGAAAACAATCAGTTTGACTGGTTAGCATGGTTTGCCCCTGCTGGTAGGTGCTGTAACTACACCACTGCAAACAAAAGATGTCCCCTCAAAAGTAGCCATTCTGACAAAATGAAAATATTAAATACAATTATTTTTAAATACAAAATGTTAAATATATTTGTTAAATACATTTTTTTATTGTGCTCTCATATTTATTTTGTGTTTTTGTAAAGCCATCGTTTTGTTATCATTTTTGTAATTTTTTTTTTTGGCTGTTTGGTATTGGAAATGGTTACTATTTACAATTTTTCATAGTGTGATATTTGGTAAATTGTATACAAACCAGTTAATGTCAGTAAACACTATAATAATTATTAATTATAATAATAGTACATGGAACCCACAACAATTTTTTTTTGAATTAGGTCTTCAAAAATTTGATCGTTCTTCAGCAGATCACCATTGTCAAGTATAGTAATTATTCACATGGCATTTACAAATTTCAATCAATCAATCAATATGTAACTGTAATCCAGAGCCTATGAGCCAAGATGGCAGACTTCAAAGAGAGATAAACTCTTAAAAAAAACAAAAAAAAAATAGAGAACAGAGAAAGAGGCTCTTATTTTTTATTTATTTATTTAATTAAAAATTTAAAAAGGATGTTCTCTCTTAAGAACATCACACTTTTCACTGAACCAAACACTTTTGGCGACACGAGTCAAATGGTGAAGAGACAAGCACAATTACTACAGCTCAGTACTTTTTTTCTAAATACATTTTCCATTTTTTATTCCTCTACTTCTTAATTGCTCATCAGGGCAAAAGCATGCTGTGCCGTCAATACTCTCTGTGCTAGTTTAACTGCTCTTTTAAAACAAGGGAAGTCCTGACTCCTGATACCGGATACTATAGGCTGGAAAAAGAAAAAAAACTCTGAATATTCTGGGCCTGATCCATTTGTTTAGAGTAGTTTGTATTTTGTGTATAAGGCAGCATCCTAACAAACACAGGCTCATTGAAAAAAATGTGCGTGTGGTGTCATTTCTGCAAAATTATATTATGTTGCTTCTTGCACATTTTGCAACACTTTCAAATGTGAAATGACCAGTGAGTGGCGCTTTAATCCAAAAAAGATGAATGTGAATCTGGTTTTATTACGTTGTTTTTTTTTTTACATATCGCAGCAGTTCAAAAACAACATTTCTGGTGAGTGATGCAAAAAAGTTTAAAGGTGACATATCATGAAAATCTGACTTTTCCAGGTTTTAAGTGCTATAATCAGGTCCCCGGTGCATCTACCAACCAAGGAAACGTGAAAAAGATGAACCCAGTAACTTTGTTTTGGGAAGCCTTTTTCTGAAAGCGTCTGAGAAAACGAGCGCGTCTGATTTCACTCCCTTGGTGACGTGGCAAAGGGATCTCATTATAATATTACGGCCCCTTAATCTGTAAATTTCCACCCATGGCACTGTCATTGTGATTTCGCAAGCGACAACGGTGTACCAGCTCTAATGCCATGGCGAAAGTTTGAGCAGAACATGCTAACTGTTCTGTCTTTGTCTGCACAGACGAGCACAGAACACTGTTTAGATCTAAAATAAACATGCGATTTATTTCCCAGCAGTTTACCTTCACAGACATAACCGACATAATAACTCGTGTGTTTTTAACGTAAATTTGTGAGTGAAAGTTTAAACTCATATGGTTTAAACCGTATAATGATTTCAGCGTGATAAACTTGATAATCAGAACCAAAACATGTTTTTAGCAGGTCTGAGCTGTAATGGCAGCTCTATTCTGGAAAAGGGGGCGGGGAGCAGCAGCTCATTTGCATTTAAAGAGACAGGCCCGAAAAACAGCGTGTTTCTGCTTCCACTCAAAATAGGCATTTTCAAATTATATAATAAATGATCTGTGGAGTACTTTGAGCTGAAACTTCACAGACACATTCTGGGGACACCAGAGACTTATATTACATATTGTAAAA
>NW_015542451.1:1889447-1906454 GCF_001515605.1 Sinocyclocheilus anshuiensis
CAGCCGCTTTCTGTCCGTGTGCTTCGGATGTGTGCGCTCAGAAAACCGTATATCAGAAGTTTAAACTCATATGGTTTAAACCGTATAATGATTTCAGCGTGATATACATGATAATCAGAACCAAAACATGTTTTTAGCAGGTCTGAGCTGTAATGGCAGCTCTATTCTGGAAAAGGGGGCGGGGAGCAGCAGCTCATTTGCATTTAAAGAGACAGGCCCGAAAAACAGCGTGTTTCTGCTTCCACTCAAAATAGGCATTTTCAAAATGATATAATAAATGATCAGTGGAGTATTTTGAGCTGAAACTTCACAGACACATTCTGGGGACACCAGAGACTTATATTACATATTGTAAAAAGGGGCATAATATGTCTCCTTTAATACTCTATTGTGTTCAAAAATAACACCTACACTAGACTAACTCTAAACCTAACCAATAGTGTTAACAAAAGCAAACATGACATAAAAACTGAATTTTACTGAAGCAACCATGTTATTTTATCCTGCTTCTACAAGTCTTTGAGCTCTTTATCATGACTTGTACCTGAGCACAAATGCAATACCATACCGGGTGCGCTACCAAGCAAGTTTACTATGTAAGAAAAGCAAAACATACAGAGCTGGCTATGTGATGCAAACTTCAAAACGTATTTGTTTACCAAGTTTGTTTTATGCTCTATGGTAGAAGTATGCTGCTCATAACAAAGTATTGTGCAAGGAACCGTGCAAAATTTAGTCTTTATTAATCAACAATCTGTCCCGTAATCATAATATGTGAAAATAATCAAATTTGATGTTTTACTGTCACTAGGGTTCATTTTAGCTGGAAGCTGCAGTGAATTGTATAGTTATGTTTTCAGTTTTTCACCAATGTAGGTAGAGGTGTGTTTTTTCTTTCCCCCTCATTCTACAGATCCTCTCCCTTCCTGTATAGCACTACATATGCTACAGTTACTGTGGATGGCTCATTTTGTGACGTGGTGGTTGTGTGTTATGAAGGACCAAACCTGCAGAAATTAAAAACGAATAAATATATAGATAAATAAATAAATAAATGACTTGATAAACACAAATATAGTTAATTTGTAATAAAATTTAACCCTGAATTAATTTTTTTATTACTTTTTCCTTTATGTATTATATTATTTTATGTATTTATTTTTGCATTTATTTTAATATAATTTATTTATGTATGTATTTATTATTTTTTTATTCCCACGTGTATTTATTTCCAGATTTATTTATTCATTTATTTCTTCTTACTTTTCCGTGTGCAAATGAGGGAGGCGGTCCTTGCGGAGCTCCGGTGAATCATTGGTTGAGAGCTCACGCAGAAGGTCAGATCAAACTAACGATAGAGATCGGAGTTTGTGTGATCAACTGTAGAGTTGCAAGATATTTTCACAGATTCACGTTATGTCGAATTATTTTATAGCGACTGAATTCACCTACTACACCTACTTACAAGTTTAGTTTGACGACGTCTCTAGACACACTTGGTAGAGGTTTCTAAGGCTTGTGTTCATTTTGTAATTACAGAGAAAAGACTCCCAAAAGCATTAAGTTGATCGTAAAACAGTTGCATCAAAGGTTTGGAATCGCGGCCCACTGCCATAAAGTTGGCTTGACGTTGGACGTTCAATATTCGCAAGTGTAGGGACCGTCTCTAAACTTACATACGACATACGATATTTATTCAAATAAACTGTCAAATTATATCTAAATATTGCTAAATATACCTGATTCGTAGATGAACACTTTACAGTTGGTTTTGTGACTGTAAGTCATTCTCTTCAAATGCTATTGAAGTTACAATCATGTATACCAATGTCGTATTTAACTTTAGAGATGGTCCCTAAACTTCCAAATATAGACGTCAAGTGCCAGTGCGCCGCGATTCCAAAAAGCATTGTGAGCCTGAGTAGACCGTAGGTCTAACTAGGTCCTTTGGTGCAACTGGTTTACGATTGCATTTAGGCTCACAATGCTTTTGGGAGTCACGATTTTCTCTGTGTAATTCGACATAATAACGTGAATCTGTGAAAATATCTTGCAACTCTGCAGTTGATCCCACAAACTCCGATCTCGTTTGATCTGACGCTTCTGCGTGATGCTGCACAGGGAAAAGTAAAAATAAATAAATGAATAAATAAATCTGGAAATAAATACATGTGGGAATAAATAAATATAAAAAATAAATAAACGCATGAATAAATACATTTAAAATAAATAAATACATAAATAAATAAATATACAAATAAATGATAAGATAAGTAAATAAAACTGAAAAAGAATAAAAATAAATGTAAAAATAAATACAGAAAATAATACATATAGGAAAAAGGTCATAAAAATAAATTCAGGATTAAATTTTATTACAAATGTACTATATTTGGTTTTATCAAGTCATTTATTTCTTTATTTTCCATAGTGTGTTGCCGCTCACTGATTGATGTCCTGCTGTTTGTCATTGTCATGTCTCTACGGTGAGGAAGCCTCAAGTCATCGCGGGTTGTTTGTCACCCCTGCTGCATTCATCACTCCAGCAGGGATTGTTTATTTGGATGTTTATTATTCCAGTTCTGAAAAAAATTGTTTGGACCAGTGTTATTTTTGTTCACATAGATAATATTATAGTTTTCATTCATATTTTGAATTTGAATTTTCTTTTATATTTTCAGTTTTAATTTCAGTTTTAGTCATTTTTATTAATGCATGTTATTAGCTTTATATATATATATATGACATTTTATTTTATTACTTCAGTTAACATTAACTTTATTTCCAGAAACAAATTTTGTATGGTTTTAGTTTTAGTTACCTAAACCAAAAAATAAATAAAGTAAGCAGGCATGTACAATTTTCACTCAGAAATTGCTAGTAAATTTCACAATTAATTCCAAAAAACTGCATTTCAAAGAACTGAAAAATCAATAACTACTATCCATCCATCCATCCATCCATCCATCCATCCATCCATCCATCCATCCATCTATCTATCTATCTATCTATCTATCATATCTATCTATCTATCTATCTATCTATCTATCTATTATATCCCTGGGTTGGGACTAGTGAACTCAAACAAACAAAAAATTCATACCTTATAATTTGAAAGAAAAAAAATGTATTTCAGAAGGCAGCAGGATCATGCTCATGTAGAAGTAAAACATGGGATAATATCAATACCTGATGTCAGCTGTAGTAGACACAGTAATTAGCATGACAGGTGTTTCAGGTTGCTATAGGTCAGTGCTGCTTCACCTTATAGCCAGTCAGGGAGGAAACATTCACAAGAGCTAAAAGAGCTCTGAATGCACTCTGAATGTTGAGTGTTCTTGAACAAAGAGTAAACGCCGTCACCACGCAGTGTACACACAGCTATAAATGTTAAATATATGCAAGAACAATGTCAATTCAGTATGCAAATAGATGCAAAATAAGGGCAAACACAAATTTGAATGCTTAATAAACTGTCAATGGAGAGTTGCAAACATAAAATAACATAACATACAACACAACACAACATTTCTTAAAAACATAACATTTACAATGCCCAAAATAGCTGAAATTATCTGTAAAAGAAGTTTGAATGGTGTCTGTTTTAAATTGGAGTTTAAACCACTTATTTCTAAATATATGACTATATAGTTTTCATTCATTTTATTTTAGTTTTAGTTAATAGTTCAATCTATCTATCTATCTATCATATCCCTGGGTTGGGACTAGTGAACTCAAACAAACAAAAAATTCATACCTTATAATTTGAAAGAAAAAAAATGTATTTCAGAAGGCAGCAGGATCATGCTCATGTAGAAGTAAAACATGGGATAATATCAATACCTGATGTCAGCTGTAGTAGACACAGTAATTAGCATGACAGGTGTTTCAGGTTGCTATAGGTCAGTGCTGCTTCACCTTATAGCCAGTCAGGGAGGAAACATTCACAAGAGCTAAAAGAGCTCTGAATGCACTCTGAATGTTGAGTGTTCTTGAACAAAGAGTAAACGCCGTCACCACGCAGTGTACACACAGCTATAAATGTTAAATATATGCAAGAACAATGTCAATTCAGTATGCAAATAGATGCAAAATAAGGGCAAACACAAATTTGAATGCTTAATAAACTGTCAATGGAGAGTTGCAAACATAAAATAACATAACATACAACACAACACAACATTTCTTAAAAACATAACATTTACAATGCCCAAAATAGCTGAAATTATCTGTAAAAGAAGTTTGAATGGTGTCTGTTTTAAATTGGAGTTTAAACCACTTATTTCTAAATATATGACTATATAGTTTTCATTCATTTTATTTTAGTTTTAGTTAATAGTTCAAGTTAAAATCAACAAAAATGTGAAATTTTGCCTTGCCAAATAATTGAACCGCTATCAATATTTGGTTTTTATATTTATTTATTTATTTTTTATTTTTTTCATTTATTTCATTTCACATAAATAAATAAATAAATAAATAAATAAACAAACTTCTTATCTTCTCAAAAGAGTTTTCTATTTTTTGTTTGATATTTGGGTCAACACGAGAACAACACATTGCAAGAACAACCACAATTCATTATGCAGATGCAAAGTAGAAGGGGAATATTGGACATTTGAAAACAAAAATTTCTTAAAAAAAAAACATAACATTTTCAAAATACATAATCTACTTACTCAAAATCATCTATATACGAATCTGAATGGCGTTTAAATCATACCCTAACCAGAATGTTTGAGGAACATCAATGCAGTGCTATTAACAGTTTGTTTTTTGTTTTGTTTATTGAACATTTTACACAACCAACCACTGACCAAAGTGCTGTACAATATATAAACACATAAAAGAGACAATCACACAACCATAAAAACTCAACACTAAACCACAAATATAAAATAACAGCGTAATAAACCACTCAGTTTTAATACACAAACAATTTCTATACTCCATTAAATGCTAATGCAAGGAGGTATTCCTTAAGCTTGTGTTTAAAAACACTTAGTGTGGGTGCCGATCTGAGAGAAAAAGGTAAATCATTCCAAAGTTTAGGAGCTTTCGCTACAAAAGCTCGATCTCCACTTCTCCATTTAGTTCTAGGCATCATCAAAGCCAGCTGGTTAGCTGACCTTAAAGAACGTTTTGGCTCATATTTCTCAATCAATTCCACCAAATACAACGGAGCCATACTATGCAATGATTTATAAACAAAAAAAAAATAATTTTAAATAGATTCTGTAATGGATCAGTAGACATCGTAAAAAAAACTCAGAACTGGAGTAATGTGGTCTCTCTTATGAGTACCTGTCAAAAGCCTCGCAGCAGCATTTTGGACCAGTTGTAAATGGTTAAGCAATGATTTAAATAATACCAACATATAGTGAGTTGCTTCTAACTGTTCTTTTGCAGAGGAAGATACACTTGCATATCATCTGTATAGAAGTGAAAAGAGATTCCATGCTTACAAAAAATTGACCCATATGCAAAGAAAACAAAATTGGGCCGAGAATGGACCCCTGTAGAACCCCACTAAGCAAAGAGACAGGTTGTGAATAATATTAACCGACATTTACAGAAAAAATTCTATTTAAAAGAAAGGACTTATATGCAAGCACTCTACCATGGATTCCCACCACCTTTTCAAGCCAAGAGAGTAAAATGTCATGGTCAATGGTATCAAATGCAGCACTAAGGTCCAATAAAACAAGAACTGCTGAGGACCCTAAGTCAACTGCAGTCAATAAATTGTTTAAAACCCTGATCAAAGCCGACTCAGTACTGTGGTAAGCCCTAAAACCTGACTGAAAAAAAAAATAAAAAATGTAATTTTGAATAAAAAAAAGTGTGTAATAGATTCAAAGCCACCTTCTCTAAAACCTTTGATAGAAAAGGTAACTTTGAAATTGGCCGATAATTTGATACAACAGCAGGGTCCAAATGTGGTTGTTTTTTTTTTTCCAAAAGAGGATGAACAACAGCATGTTTAAACTGATTAGGGACTACTCCTGTTAAAAGACTATTATTTATTATAGATAGGATACTGGGGCCAAGAACATCAAATGCTTGTTTTACTAATATCACTGGAATAATATCCAGTGAACAGTCAGTTGGTTTTAACTGGCTGATTACTTCTGCTAGTGACTGCAGGAGATCAGTTCAAAATGGTCAAAACTAACAGATGATGGCCGGACAACTGAAGGGTCAAACAAATCAGGACAGGTTTGATCAGAGATCTAATATCAGAGATCTTTTGAACAAAATAATCCAAAAAATGGTCAGGAAACTAAATTTATTATATTAAATAAGACTGGCAGCTTACTACTATTTTTTGTAATTACTTCTACAAAATAATTTCTTTTAGCCATCTTTACAACATTCTGATAATTGGCTAGAGACTCCCGTAACATTTCAAAAGATACCTCTAACTTGTCTTTTTTCAATTTTTGTTCAAATTTTCTACATGTCAATGCAACCCCTCAACCCCCGATTCACATCATTCAGCCAGGGCTCAGGTCTGGAGTTGTCTTTTTTGACCTGCAGTGGGGCTACAAAAAGGGAAACAAATGGAATATAGCACATAGAGTGAAGAGTCTAAATCCATATTAAGGGAAAACTGTCCATTAAATTCATTAAATCGATTTCATAAAATAGATTTTTGAACTGCTCTATAGCTCCAGCATTTAAAACCTGCTGTAGTCAATTTTGATAGGTTTTATAATTGTATGTGATGTCAACACCAAAAACTTGATCTGATATTTCAACATCAATAGATAAACCAAAAGTCAAAACTAAGTCTAAAATATGGCCATGAACATGAGTGGGCTTATGCATGTTACGGACGAGTGTTACAACAGAGTTGGGGATCCACTTGCAGGCTTTATTTAATAGAGTGTAGTCAGGCAGGGTCAAACAATGGCAAACAACAATATCCAGGGTCAGACAAAAGAGTAATCCAAGAATGGGCAATGGTCAGGGCAGATGGCAAAAGATCACACAAAACAAGAAAACAGTCCAGAGTCAAAACACAGGCTCGGCAAGGCAAGACAAAAACTAGGAAGCAGAAAAACACAGAAAACAAGGATACGCTTAGAATAAAAGCACAATGCAAACAATACTTAGCCATGTGTTTGTGTGTGTGCTGCTTAAATAGTCTTGGTTTTTGGAAACAGGGGAGGGTGTAATCACTTCCTGGTGAGGGGATTCTGGGAAATGGAGTCCGGTAAGGAGTAGTCTTAATGGTGATGGAGCCCTCTGATGGTGATTGGGAAGAATAACAGGACCCGGATTCATAACAATGCACATGCTGTATAAGATTAAAATAATAAATTACATTCAAAATATCTCCTACCAATGTGTTTGTAGGACAGCACACATGTATGATAAAGTGGAGTGTGGAGAGTTTAAAAATCCACATTCCCGAGGTACCAAATCCATGAATGGGCTTAAACCATCAGGTATCAGCCACGTCTCATTCAAAAAACAAAACGTTGAAATTATGTTCAATCAAAAAGTTGTTTAAAATAAATGTTTTGTTTTTTCAGCAGATGTCAATGTTAATTCAGCAGATACCTCCTCTGAGTGAACTTGTCAGATATTCTGCAGGTTCACTCTCCATTTGCAAAGCCGAGGGGGCTGAAAGCATGATGATATGGCTCCGTCGCATGGACTCGCCGGTAAAATCCACTGATAAGAAAACTCAAAAGGGCGCCCGGTGAAGGACCACTTTTCTTCCCGCTTAAGTTACGGATTAAGGAAATGAGAGAAGGTCACCTAGGACGAGGTCAAACTCGCCTTCACCTTTACCGCAAAGCCACCTTGCCGCCCGCGTTTCCTATGACGTCTGCGATAAAGAGCACACAGCGGTCAGCACAGGTAAAATGGGAGCGAGCACCCAGGTGGAAGGTAACTGGTGCCGTATCCTTTCTGCGTACAAAAGCGTGCTCCCTCCAATGATGATTTAATATCCAACAGCGTTTACCGGTCATAAGTTAACAGGGCAGAGGAGTTTATCACACACAGAGACATAATCACGAATAGAACCAAGACAAACTCGCAGAGCGAGAGACGGCATGCCATCTTGTTCATCAACAGTGGTTCAAATAATTTGTACACTTCATTACAAGTCAAAAAAATGTTAAATGAACATCCTAAGCAGCCCAAAATTGCAAAATTGTCTCAACCAATGATGTGACTTTGTGGCGGGACTATCTGTTAGAGCAACCAATGACAGACGCTTTAGTAGTGGTAGTCTTGCGCAAATACATACTTTATAAATTTCACCCTTGGCACAGAGGAAACCTCAGAAGGAGGCTCAGAGGAGAGAAAATGAAATAAATGCACCACCATCGTGCCCTTGAGCGAGGCACTTCATCTCAAGTTGCTTCAGCTAGACTGTCTCTGCAATTAGTTTGCTTTACGTTACACTGGAAGAAAAAAAAAGAGCATTTGATAAAAGGCAAGCTCTTTACAAAATAAATGCAATAGTCTGCACTTAAAATACTGTTCACACCAGCACTTTGTAGAGTTTATATGTTTGTTTGTTTTTGTAGACAAATAGGCTACCAAATGACCAAAAATTAATTGATTGAAGGTTGAATACATGTATAGACAAATACCCAAACACACACACATCAGATATGCAATTAAACAGGTTCATTTTAAAAGAAAATGAGTCATTAGTGAATTATATGAATGCATTTCTGTTCATAAAGACTCATAATGTAATCAGTTAATTCCATTAGATGTTACAAAAAGTCAAACAGTTAATGAGACACAAATGATGCTCTCTGTGGATCTGAAGAGCAGCTGAAGCACTGGAGCAGGGCTTTGGACGCTTTGTACAATTAACAGCTTTTAGATGCCATAGCCATGTAATGCATCATAAATAAAGCATATTAAACACAAGCCCAATTAGGACCCTTGTGTCTCTCTTAAAAACACATTTGGAGAAGGCAAGTGTTGTATTTATTACCAATACACAAGCTCTTTATGCTCTAGGGTTCTGTAAATGCAGTAGCTCATTTCTAACTGAACTATAGTCTAAAAAAGACATTGATTCATCAGATAAGTAATGTGTTATACATTTGGCAGATACTTAAATCCAAAACAACTAACAGTGAATGCATATGCATTTCACCAGTGTGTGGGAACTGAACCCACAGCCAGTTGAGCTAAATGAACACCATGTTCTGGTAAAATCACAGCAGAGCTCTGTAAGTAGTCAGTGTTTTGTTACAACCATAAAGTCACTATTACTTCAGTTTCATAACTACAAAAAGAAAGTTTGTCAAGATTTCAGACTGACAAAGCCGTGCTAGAAAGTTTAAACCCTTTTAAAGGTTATTTTGACGCTTGCGTCACTCTTGTGTAGTTAGAAACTTTGGCGTTTCAAGAGAGATTTGAAGGCTGAAGGTTATATAAGGTGTTGTGTAGTATAAAACGTGTGCAGTTCAAACAGGGTTTTGATGGATGTATGGAAAGATAGATAGAATGATGGATAAAACAATAGATGGATAAACAAAAGGAATGGATGAATGTAATGAAAGTTAGAACAATGCATGAATGGATGGATGATAGAATAATGGAGGGATGGATAAATAGAATAATTGATGGATTGAACAATAGATAGAACGATCAATGGATAAACAGAACGACAGAACAATGCATGCATTAATGGATGGATAAATAGAACAATAGAACAGTGGATGGGTGTATGGATGGATGGATGGATGGATAAATAAAACAATAGAACAGTGGATGGATAGATGATGAATGGATAAACAGAACAACAGAACAATGGATGGATGGATGGATGGATGGAATGTAGATAGAATGATAGATGGACTGATGGAGAAATAGGACGATAGTTAGAACAGTGCATGGATGGGTGGTGAATGGATGGATGGAATGATAGATAGAATGATAGAATGACAGATGAATAGATGGATAAATAGAATGATAGAATATACATATGCATGGATGGATGGATGGACAAAGGATAGGATATGCATGGATGGACGGATGGACAAAGGACAGACAGACAGACAGAGACAGAGACAGACAGACACAGACAGACAGACAGACAGACAGATAGATAGATAGATAGATAGATAGATAGTTTTTCATTTCATAGTAGAGCAGCTCAGACATTCTGCTAAACCACTCGTTTGTTGTTCCAATGAGCAAAGAAATTCATATAAGTTTGAAAGTAAATGAAGGGTGAGATGACAGACATTTCAATTTTGGATAAATTACCCTTTTAAAAGACTAGCAAGTCTGGCAGCATAGAAATGCAATAATATAATTCCATTTGGCTGATAAGACTCCACACAGTTTACCACTAAGTACATTAGACACCACATCACAGTTTTCAGAGGTGTGATAACAAAAGCCTGTCAAATTTATTTAGTTTAGCCTCCGAGGTACGAAAGGAAATAAATTTGACTCATCTGGGCTTAAAATAGTGTTCTAATAAATGAGACAGAGTAGAACAAATCTTCCACCTTCACAAGCTGCCAGAGGTCTGGGGCTGTGTGAGTGGGAAGCAGACAGGAAGCCTGGATTCGTTTAGCCAAACCAAAGCTTTTCTCAGGTAAGCAGAAACAGAAACTCCTACACAGACTCTGGACAGACATGAACCTCACAGTACAGCATTCTTCTGTCATACATTAAAGGGGACATATGAAAAACAGCACTGCACTTGCTCTCAAGTAATATAAAAGATTCTGTTAAGTCATTCTTTTGACTCAAATCTTTTTAATCAAGCACTTGATCTATTCCCAGAATGAAGGATTTCGTTACCGATTTGAATGATTCAAACTGTATGATTTGGCCACAACAGTTATCAACTCATTAGATGAAAAAATTATTAATGAATATATTAGTAAATTAGTTGCTATGTGAACCAGATATTATGCAGATAGTCAAAAGACTGGCTGTGTGAGTCTAAAGAAACCATATAAGTTGACCCCTTTAAATACTAGGGTCACCCCTTTAGTCATCTGTCATGTCTTATGTTTAACTAAACAAGCAAACACACACTAGTTCTCTTTCCTTTCTCACTTTGTCAGATCTCATTTGGGTCTTTTCCTGTTCATGAAGCAGAGCCGTTCCCTCTGAAACACACGCATCAATTTAAGTGTCACAGTTGATTTGGAATAGGGAACCAAACCAAATCCCTCAGTCCCTTTAGCTAGAGAGACTGGAGACACCTGTCATGGAGAACAAGAGGCCGGGCAGGTAAAGCAAGCTGCAAAAACCAAACGATCCACCAGTCCTTCTATCCCTGCTGAAACAATGTGACCTCATTAGTATTCGTAAGTATGCACACATTAAATGTGGTTCTAGCACACACATTTTAGTACATTTGGAAAAACACTGAAGCATATAATCTATTTCATATAATCATATATTTAGTTAAGATAGCATCTTATTTTATTTATTTAAGTATCATAGACAATAGAACAATAGATATAATGATAGATATAGAACGAAGGATAGAATTATATAATGACATTAGATAGATAGACAGACAGACAGACAGATAGATAGATAGATAGATAGATAGAATGGCAGACAGATAGACAGAACGAAAGACAGACAGACAGAACAACAGAAAGACAGAAAAGAGAGACAGAAAGGCAGACAGACAGGTACAACAATAGACAAACAGAGAGAAGGAACAACAGACAGATAGAATGACTGACAGACAGTCAGATAGACAGAACTATAGACAGAAAAATAGATAGATGTGATTTCTAAACTCTTTGTCAAAAAAAATTTGCAAAGATTTGCATGTTGATTTTGGACCAATGAGGTTTCACAGTGGGCGGGGCTACACAGTGCAAGTTGTGCACTAACTAGAACACAAACCAAATGATCAACAAAACGCTCTTCTGCTTATCGCTTGCCAAGGCTGGTATTAGGACAAAACCTCAAAAACAACTTGCATAATTTTTGGTTGAGACATGGTGTAAGCAAAATTCAAGATTAGTTATTTAATTGGCCTACGATTAAGAATAAGCCTGAGGCTAAACTAAACTGAGAGTAATATATCTGTTTGTGCAGCAGGGTCTACAGTATTCTGGTGCGATGCATTGGTTGGATCAGTGACAGTGCCATATTGAGTTTAATTAATATTGAAAGCACAGCAGGAGTGAGAGAGGCCAGGATCGGCCGGCTGCCACTGTGAACAGTAATGAATGTTTGGAAAGGTTAGAGAGTTTCAAAGGTTCTTAATGTGGTACCACTAAATCGACTGAATCAAACAATCCGGAGGTAAGATTGAGTGGATTTTCTCACAGAGCGTTTTATCAGAGGAACCAGATAACCGGAGGCCATCATTTCTTGCCCAGGACCGGCAGCGCTCTCATTAATCACATTCACACTCAAATAATAACGTGTTTTATTGATATGCAAATAGATTCATGGTTCTAATGCTACATTTGAATAATGATTCATTACTAATGGTAACAAATTTTCCCACGCAATCAGAGAAAGAGTCTTGATAAAGTTTCAGTTGAGAACTACAGAAAGAAAACATGATTGTTGGTGGAAGTATGGATTTACTTCAGCGACTCTATTAGTATTCTGCTAGAGCTCTGTCTGCCATAGAAAGAGAGAGACAGACAGTTATGAGGGAGGAGGGAGTTGAGAAAAGAGCAAGAGAAAGAGAGAGAGAAGGACGCAGACAGCCTAACAGGTATTCTAAAAGAGCAAACGAAGCTGTGACGCCAGACAGGAGCTTCACTATAATAAGGACGAGTAATCGATGCTGGCATTGAACAACATTAAAATCAAGATGCAGAGATTTAATTTGTCTGTATGCTAATCCACTGCATTAGTCTAGCCGAGTTCAGCATTTGAAATTATTAAGGATGTTGGCAGACTAAAATATTTACCTACAAAAAATATGAGATTAATCATTAAAGGAATAGTTCACCCAAAAATGAAAATTTGCTGAAAATGTACTCACCCTCATGCCATCCAAGATGAGTTTATTTTTTAATTGCAACAGATTTGTAGAAATTTACCGTTACATCACATACATACATTCAGCAATGGATCCTTTGCAGTGAATGGGTGCCGTCAGAATGAGAGTCCAAACAGCTGATAAAAACATCACAGTAATCCACAAGTAATCCACACCACTCCAGTCCAGCAATTAAAGAACCGCTAGAGCGCCAAAAGTTATATAGTGCTGCTTTAATGTCTTGTGAAGTGAAAAGCTGTGTTTTTGAAAGAAACAAATGGAAACTTTGCCTTTGGCTAAAATACAAGTCCTGTATCCATAATATTGCTTTCTCCAGTGAAAAAAGTATGCACAGAAGTTTACAACTGAAAACAGTCGGTGTGTTTTTTACAAACACGCAGCTTTTGGATTCACAAGATGGTAATTGATGCCAAACTTCTGTGCATACTTTTTTGCAACAATCTTAATTAATTATTTGTTTCTTTCAAACACACAGCTTTTCACTTCACAAGACATTAACTGATGGACTGGAGTGGCGAGGATTACTTGAGGATTATTGTGATGTTTTTATCAGCTGTTTGGGCTCTCAATCTGACAGCACCCATTCACTACATTTCTCCAAATCTGTTCCCATGACGAAACAAACTCATCTACATCTTAGATGGCATGAGGGCGAGTAAATGTTCAGCCAATTTTCATTTTTGTGTGAACTATTCCTTTAAAGGTGTTAAACATTTAATTAATTACATACATTATGTTAGCCATGAAAATGATCTTTTAACAGTATATGTTGAATGCACTAGGATTAAAATACTCTATATTTTTTTACATGTTAAGGAAAAAATAAGCATTATTATTAAAAATCAATGAAGTAATTATTTATGTTTTGCTAAAGAAAAAAAATGATGTGGTTTTGTTGAGTTTCTTTCATTTGCAATTTATTAAATTCCTCTTTCCAATATTCCAATATTTATTTTCATTACATTTCAATGGCTGATAATGTTTTGACAGATCAGATGAAAAAGACATATTTTAAGGGAAAAAATAAACATAATTAGTCAAAATCAATGATGCAATTATTTATGTTTTGCCACAAAACTTTCTTGTGGTTCTGTCGAGTTTATTTGAATTGCAATCAATTCAATTTCTCTTTGTCATTTTAATTCACCATCCTGTGGAGTGTGGCCAATTTAAATAAAAGATTTCATGAACTGAAAGGCAGACAATTTGAAATTCTCAATCTGAAGTTCTAGGGAAAGACAAAAGACAGCCATTACATGTGATGTCCCAGCAAAAACTGCCAATTGCACCTCCTGCAAAACTTCCTTGCCGATTTCATGCTCGACGATTCAATCTGATATCATACGGTGTCCTTATTCTGTCACAATAAAGGGAAATACAAAGCAGCTGCTGCTGTACAAAATGTTCTAGCAAAGACCTCGAATGACCCACAACCCGGTGTTGAGGATGTGGAATCAGACAGATCAATACAAACATCAGAGGCTTTAGACATTAGGAAGTCAAGAGAATAACACAGATGAGCCGCTACCATCACTTCTGCAGGAGGAACGCGGGGAAATCAGCATAATAACATGGCAGTAATCTCAAAGCAGTGATTCAAGACAACAAGGACAACAATCTGGAGCTGCGCTACAATAACGCTACAGCCCGGCAACATCGTTTCAAGTGCTTGTCGACTTGGACGACAAAACATTAAGCTCGCTTATCAAATTCATTGCTTTCCCCCACTCTACATTCTCAAGTTTAATTTCTGCATCTTCACTTATACATTTCCCAGATGGTTTGAGATGAAAGATTATTCCAGCAGGCTGAGTGTTACTTATGTAAATTCTCTCATTAAAGACACCCCCAGATGACAGACCTCACCTCTGTCTCACACAAGAGAGAGTGCAAGAAAACAGCCGACGAGAAACCAGCGCTTAGTGTCTTTTCTAGCCTCTTCAACATCTATAAATTGTTGTCCTCAATTTCAATAATCTTAAGTCAAATGGGGTGAGCGTTATGTAAAGCATATCCTGAGCTGAGCTGTGCATTACGGTTATGATGATTGCAGTTTATACACAAGCTGGCCATCTTTATTTCTCACATGTATCTCTCAGGTAAGTCTATAAGGGGTTTTAGCCCACTTTTATTGTTCACCATTTGAAAAAACAAAGTCTGATTGCTTAGAAAAGTAGAATCACATTTAGTTAATGTTGACAAAAAATGTACACTTCTGAACAAGAAGTCACAGATTTAAGGTCTGCTGCAGCACAAATAATATGGGCAAGTTTAATACACAAGAATAAAGGTTTATTTTTATTTGAAGGTTTTAGATAAGTGTTAAGTTTTTTTATGGTTAAATCATTTGGTTATGAATAACAAATAATTTTCTCATATTGTAAGTATGATTAGAATGAAATATTGTGGAATTATGAGAAAGTATGAGTCTAAATATTTAGCATTTTAAAATGCCATTCAAAGTGATCACAGTTACTCAAACTCATTCTCTCATCTGGAGTTCCAGCGGATTTGACTTTAGCCTGTCAGTGTGTGCTTTGCTTTTGGCCGTCTGTCAGGAGCCTGACGAACAGCATATTGACACTTGATGAATCAGTGAGTTTAGTGCTGCTGTGTAGCTGCTTGTCATTCTGTGTCTCCGAGCAGCTTCTTTCATCTTTCCTTCAGAGCCCAGCATGTTATGTAATATGGAGATGCGGGCGAAAGGGCAGAACTGAAGATGCTGGTACCTAGTCCAGTACGGCAATATCTCAGGAACATCAGCGAGGACGAAAATAGACAGAAGGAGAGAGAGATCAAGACAAAAGAAGAGAGAAAATGGAAAAAGCTGCATGGTTCAGGTACTGAAAACTCAACAGCTCACTTGACGCACTGTCAGTCACTAGAATTGTGTTCTCTGATCCAGCTCTACAGATAAAACCAAAACAACCAGCACTGGGGAGATTAACAAAAGGGTGTTTGTTACTGATTACAAATTACATGAAGAAAATTGTTGTAAGTAATGTAATCTATTAGATTACACATTTTAGGTAATGTATTCGGACTACTTTTTGATTACTTTTGAATAGGATTATTTTGTACCATATTCACATCAGATAATATTTTATAGAAAAAAAAACTAGAATATATATAGGAAAAATCTATATAAAAAAATAGAAAACACATATAAAATTATAAAGAAAGAAAATATATTCCATTTTTATCATGAGTTGATGAAAAGCTAATACTCTAGCTATCTATACTTTTATGTGTATACTATATAAATATATGTAAAAAAAAAAACGAATTAAATCAAACAATCAAAATAAAACACATCATAACTAAAAAATAAATATTACCTGCATGTCATGTGACCATTAACCACCATCAGTTAATTATGAATAATTTACTGCAAGTGTGAATATTTTGTAATAATTTAATCAATAAAAAATAACTGTAGTCTAAAAATTAGTATTTTAAAATGTAATACAATGTTATTACAGCCAGGGATATGCAAGACTACACATTATGTATATATATATACAGTATCTCACAGAAGTGAGTAGACCCTTCACATTTTTGTAAATATTGTATTATATCTTTTCATGTGACAACACTGAAGAAATGACACTTTGCTACAATGTAAAGTAGTGTGTGTACAGCTTGTATAACAGTGTAAATTTGCTGTCCCCTCAAAATAACTCAACACACAGCCATTAATGTCTAAACCGCTGGCCACAAAAGTGAGTACACCCCTAAGTGAAAATGTCCAAATTGGGCCCAAATGTCAATATTTTGTGTGGCCACCATTATTTTCCAGCACTGCCTTAACCCTCTTGGGCATGGAGTTCACCAGAGCTTCACAGGTTGCCACTGGAGTCCTCTTCCAGTCTGGAAGGAGCTGGTGGATGTTAGAGACCTTGCGCTCCGCCACCTTCCGTTTGAGGATGCCCATGCTTGGCCAATCCATCACCTTTACCCTCAGCTTCTTTAGCAAGGCAGTGGTCGTCTTGGAGGTGTGTTTGGGGTCGTTATCA
>NW_015542451.1:1906598-1918117 GCF_001515605.1 Sinocyclocheilus anshuiensis
TGTGAGGGGTGTACTCACTTCTGTGAGATACTGTATATATATATATATATATATATATATATGTGTGTGTGTGTGTGTGTGTGTGTGTTAAATATATGTCAAATAAGTAGGGTTGCAAAAAGGCGAAAAAAATTCCCAGTAAATTTCGGAAACATTCCAGGATTTTTTGGAATATGCCAGGGATTTTTGGAAAGTTTCCGGAAATTTACCAGAAATTTCCACCCCTTTGCAACCCTACAAATAAGTAAGGGATAATGCACGGCTATGTGCATTAAACGATTTTAATGCACGACATGGAAGCCAAGAACCACCCAACGCGAAGCGGATTATCACTCATATAACATGGTCATTTGCCAGCATTGACAAGTTAAAGCTGTTAATGATGTTTGCAGCGCAATATTTGACCGAAAGGGTAAAAATTATTTTCATCAGTTACAGCACGGTTGCTCTAGCATTCTGCCCGCTTCAAATCAGACACAGAGATGAAATAGGATGATCCTATTTCATCTGTCTGTCTGTAGATGATCACTCCTGAATGTTTCTGTGTGTGCACAGCGCAATCTCTGATCTCTCTCTCTCTCTCTTTCTCTCTCTCTCTCTGTGCGAGCGATGTGTGTGTGTGCGTCAATGAAAGCAGCGCATTAATATACAATGGTGATTAAACTGACTTGGAACTACCTGTGCATTAAACGGTTTTATTTCATACCTGCCAGCCAATCAGAATCGAGTATTAAGACAGACCATGGTATAAATAAAACGATATCACTATTGACCCATAACACACTCATACACTTCATCATAATCATCATAACTCATCTGAATAATAACATCTCACGCCTAGCACAAGTTAAATGTGAACCAAACTAAAGTGAAAACTAATTTACATTTCCCTGTCTGTCAAATATGTAGCTTCGCCCCCAACCCAGGTCACTGGCTGAACCAAACTGTGTCACTCAAAAAAACCTGCAATTCAGTTTTGTGTCGCTGGTGGTGCAGAAATATCACGCTACCTTTAACCTTGACTAAGGGCTGGGTGTAAACCACTCATCTCACTGTGACAGTTTAAGTAATGTCTTTAAACACCCTGAGGAATTCTGGGGTGGGAGACAATTTCACGCTCGCTTGTTCTAAATGTTTAGTTTCTGCTTCTGCAGATTGATTTTAACGTTTTACATCTTTTAAATTGTAGAAAGCCTCACAAAAGCCCGGCTGACAAAGTTTGATGGGAAAGCACTGATAGGCTGGAGGAGAAGAGGAAAGACGTTGCCGGGAGACTCTTTCTGCTAGATTTGACTGTACTGCCCCCCTCAGACTAAGTCTGTATATACACATCCACCTAAATCAGATGGAAATACAAAGGATTATTCCACCTGAACCCTCACAACAGCTGCTTGCAGTCAATTACGAAAGCAAAAGGAACTCAGCATTGAGTGCACAAAAGGATGTATTCTAAAATACATGTGTTTTGGATCCTAGTAATTTAACTACAAGGGCTGACAAGCTTCAAAAAGAATGCAAGCTTTGTGTAAAATTCTGCATCTTAAAAGTAAAATAAAAACTTGGTTGTTTGGAGAAATGCAACATTCAAATTTCAAAGCATCTTTGGTAGGAGTGACATGAGGGTGAAGTTTCGAGTGAGCTGTCCCTTTAAAGTCTACATGAAAAAGCATTAAAAAGTGACTCACTGCTGAGGGGAAAGATTCTGTTGTCAAATGGGAAAAAGACAAACTCTGAGAAGAGTAACTGTGTTATGGCTGACCTGCTGAATTAATATAGATATTAATCTTTATACTATATACAGAGGATGGACAAAATGTGAACACCCATAGGTGATAATATCATTTGTTTAGGCTACAATTAAAAAAACGAGACTGTCCGTCCGTCCATCCATCATCAATCAGTCTGTCTGTCTATTTCAAACTTTCTGGTCAGGCTTTCTCAAGCCAACATCAAGGTTTGTCTTGATTAACTTTTTTTTATCTTGTCCTTGGTGTGAACGAGTCTTAATCCACACAATTATTAGTGAATGAGACATTATTTTTTCAATCTTCTAAACAACTCATGTTTGGGAGAAGGACAAATATGCACAAACACAAGGCCAAACCTATAAGATTATCATCAAAAACTACGGCATACAAGCACTAATATTAAAAATGTGTCTGGAAGAGTGGACCAAAACACTTAATGCTCCTGTGAAAGGAAGGAACAGGTTGAGGTTCTGAATGTTTGTCCTGGATGTCTCCGCTATGTGAAATGAAGAATTAAATGAGGGGCTGAACGTGGGCTGATAGGGGTTGCTGCTGATGTGGAAATCCAATGGGTTTTCTTTCATGTGTGCCTTTGATTATATGCCCCCCCGAGCAAATTTGCCCCGACAAAGCAGTTCCACAGCTGCCTCGCCGCCTATCGCCGCCGCTGAGGCCCGAATGCATCCCTGTGATGTGTCAAAGCATGTGTGAGCGAGAATCAGGCGGAGCATGTGACTCATTTTAAAGCCTCACGCAGACGCTCTGTGATTTACTAATGATCAGCGCGGTGTGCCACCTGTGTAGCGAGGCTCAGTTGGCCTACAGATGCTGTCGGGTCTTATTCAATGTTCTCTTTCCAGTGCATAAGGGAGGCAGGCCAGAATTTTATGCCAAAAAAGTCGAGTCAAACTCCCCTTGGGGGCTCTGGCTCCTTCAACACATTGTCACAAGACATTCTGTCAAAACTGAGCTTGTGTGTGTGCAGAAGGACAAGAATTGGCAACGTTAAAAGAGCACATCAATAAGATCCTTTCACACACATTCCTCAAGTCATTCTCTCTCTCCGGAGTTTAATGGCATTGTAATTCTACTTAATTGGCCAAACACTGTCTGAGACCACAACCATCGTGTGTGTGAGTGCCTCTATCACACTGTGCAGAAAATCTGTGGAAAAAAAAAATAAATTCAATAAAATTATTATATTATTGTATGTCTATTGTATGTCTTCAGGAGACCTGGAATATGGAACTTATTAAAGAAAACATAAACAAATATTAAATCATATTTAAATTTAAAAAATTACATTACTTTCAGTGTATTGTACAGTATGTTTTCAGGAGACACAGAATAGGGTTCTTAACAGAATTAATGAATGAATAAATAAATAATCAAAAACACATTTAGGACAGTCCAAGTTAACTTCTTAATTAAAAAATAAGAATAAATAAATAAATAAACATTTAATATCTTAACACAATACAGGATTTAATTATATTAGATTACATTTAATTATATTGTACATAATATTCTCTAGATAATTTGTAGTAGTTTGTAGTGCAAAGTATTAAGGTCAGTGAGAAGATTTAATTTTGAAAACATCATGTCTTTATATCAGACTTAACATTTCTATCACACTGTGTAAAACGATAACTGAACATGTAAAAATACAGATTTTCAGAATAAGTATCTGCATCTGAATGATTCCATATGAATATACCTAAATGCTATATTTAAATGATTTAAATGGTGGAGGATTTTCTGGGAATCACATCTTAAATTTTAGTCTATTGCATGTCTTCAGGAGTGCTACAACTTCATTTAAGAAAATATGAAAAATCCACAGCCATTTCAAAGCATTTTTCCAAGAAAAGCTTCTTCTAGCCCTGCAGTCGTCACATTCATACTCCTCAGCTAACTTCCTCCTGTCAGCAATTACTCATATCCTGTACTAATTCATAAATGATGTGTCAATACTCATATTAATCACTCAAAATCATCTGTTTCCACCCCTGCAGAGTTAAAAGCGTCTCTGCTTCGTCTATTTTTTCTCTCACTCCCTCGATCTCTTATTTAATCCTGTCCTCCGGCCTCAGCTCCACATGCATCACTCCTCCTACTCCAAAGGCTATTTACTCTCGGAAAAAAGATTCATTTCCTTTCAAAATGGACAAAACGTTCACAGAAATGTGGCATTCACTCAGTGGCTGCTTTAATTTTATGGGCTGTCAGCCTTAATATCAAAAAATATCTTCAAAACAAATTCTCAGAGCCATCAAAATTATGAAACCAAGAATTATAAAAGTGTTGAACTGACAGTAAAAATGTAATATATACATTGTAATATGTAATATATGTCTATATGTAATATGTAATAAAATGTGTGTGTGTGTGTGTGTGGGTGTGTGTGTATTTATACAAAGTCCCTTTCAAGGAAAGTCTGTTCACTCTGCGGCCATATTTGCAACGCCTCCGGACAGCTATTTCCGGCATCCAAGACCAAGTGCTATCTAAATGAATGGGAGAATCCTGAAATCTTAAAAACTGCTTGTTGAACTCGCAATTAAATGACATATTTCAAATCAGCAACAAAATCTGAAATGAACTGCTCCATAAATGTTGTTCTTTATGCACAAATAGCGTTAAAAAAAAATCTTATTTTTCAGCCTAAACCAGCCAAAGCACATGTGCAGTCATAAGGGCGAGTCTCAGGTTTCTATGGGAACCGGAGCTTCTAACGGCTGCTGCAGTGACACAAAGACTTTACCAATCAGCGATTGGCTCTTTCATTCAGAAGGCGGGACATATTCCGCCATATTGCGCGTTGCAGTTAAGTAAAAGGAGTGAACCATCTTTTTATATCTATAGTCTTTGATTTATATAATGCAGTACATACTTCTATGCATATATTTTGTATTTATATAATACATGCACATTATATTATATTATGTTATATACATATGTATATGCATAAATATATATTTATCTCCTGGAATATATACTTTTTATTAGGTAGCATAATATATTCTAGATGCATCTATAGTACACGGTTGCTTTTATTTACAGTATGCATATATTTCACATTTATAAAATTGTTAGTTCCAGTCCTCGATTCTGATTGGTCAACAGCTGTCTTTTATTCATGATAAAGCACGGCTGTGACCATAGATATGTATAGGTAGATTCCACATTAGACCGCTCCAGACACGTCGACGTGTCTACCATCTAGGAACGGTCAACGTGTCGTCACTCACAATAAAAATAAATGAGTTTCCAGATGCCACATAAATTGCGCAGCCTCTGGTTGTAAAAACCGCCGAAACATTTTAATATATATTAACTCAATATTACAGGTTTTTAAAGTATAGTTTCTTTTAAATGTTGAATTAGCTAACGGCTTTGTATTGTTGTATTGTGCTAGTTTAGCAAAATCATCTGCTTAAGTCTATTGCAGATATTCATTCATACATGCGTATAACTAAGGTTGCAGACATACAGGAAACTTGCTCTCGAGTGTTTACAGGCTTTGACCATTCCAATATGGCGGATGGCTTACGTATAGCTGCGCATACAAACAGTCACTAAAAGGGCGTCTATTTATATATATATATATATATATATATATATATATATATATATGGCTATGACTATTTCACCCAATGGTTCTGTGTATCACTGTGCAACACACTTAGCAACATAAAAAAATCTATAATATAGCATCAAAACGGTTCCATGTCTTATGTACTTTAGCAAAAATTAACTGTTTGTTGTTTGTTAATGAAGTATGAGCAACCCCTGCTAACGTTGTGTTGCATCATTCACCTTTAATTTTGAGGCCCCGTCCTTCCCCGTTCAAAGTAACTGTTTTCATGCGGAAGATACATTGATGTGCGCGTATCACGGTCTGTGTAGAAGCCCCCAGTTTCCGAAGTGCGGAGGAAATATTACTGTATTTAATACGTTTCTGTTTCAGGTATGATACTGTACGTCCATGAAAACTTGCGCAGTGCCGCGAAACGGTCTTCACAATACAGCACAGCCTCTCGTACCTTATTGCTTACTTATACATCAAAAATATAGTAGACACCAGCATTGAAATTAAAGCAATTCTTGACGGTAACTTACAAATTAAATTTGAGTCACGCACACTTAAAAAGTAAAATAAATACATTAAAAAGTGGCCTTACTCAGTGAGACATAGAGATGTGACAATCAGTGTTGCTAAGTTCACGGTTTTCCCGCGGAATTGGGCTACTTTATCACTGTTGCCACGGGTTGTTTTTCATGTCCACGGGTTGAAGCGACCCCAATAACGTGATATTTAGCCCCTGGAATGTTCATTTTACAAGGGGAACCCTGCCAAAAATGTGTATTTTACGTGTATTTGACCCCCCGGAACACGACTGGGCTAGTTTTGGACTAGTTTTAAACAGCAATTGTGAAAACCTGGCAACCCTGGTGACAACCAAGTAACAGAGAGCTTCCCGTCATTAGATTTGGCCCGAAGCTTTTTAGACAATTAGATCTAGGTCTTCATGTTAATGCTGGTAATAGTTTGTCTGCGATTAATCTCACTGCTCACGGAAAGCACACGCTCACTCAAACACATCCCGTTCCAGACAGCAATAACACTAATAACCCAACAATGATAGCATTCAGTCCCACTGAATAACTACAGCACTATGCAGCAGATTGGGTTGAATGCGTGTGTTGGCGTGTGTTTGATAATGGGAGTGGCACAGTGACACAGTCAGACGCTGCTGTTCACAAACCCATGGCTGGAGATGGGGGGTGAGACGTTATCTGTTGTGTGATATAACACACTGAGTCATTCACTGCCAAATCAGCTCAAACTCCCGCCACCGGCCCGGCACAGAGCCAGATCTCAACTGAGAGAAATGAGGGAAAAATGCATTTGGAGGGGAAGACTGATTCTGAGAGATCCTCGTCCGGACACTGCATGTTTTTGTCTATTTACAAAGGCCATAACCGCCACAGACGCTGATAATTAGATTTGGCCAAATTGCCAAACAAAATATTTGATTTTCTAGACACTATGCGTTATATTTTACACACCACTCTATTGTTAGGATGACTAAAAGTTTTAGTTACATTTTTAGCCTGTCTTCCACAGCAATCTAACAGTGCTCGTCAATGTCAAAATGATTGAATTAGCCAATCAAATTAAAGAAGGCGAGCTTTACTGGTCACAGAAACTGTGTGAATAGCGCAGCGCTTCAGTTTTTAACATTTAAAGTGCAAGATGAGATCTAAGTAGCTAAACATTTAATATTTGACAACTGTTTAACATCAGAAATGTTAAACAACTGACAGTAATATCCAGTAATACTTGACTTTTTTGGTCAATTTTATCATTTACTTGATCTTGAATTGCTATTATGAGTAGAAAATTTTTGCTATTTTTTCTTAAATAATTAAAAAAAAAATGTATTTATATGAATAATATACGATTCATACATATTTTACAATATATAAAATAATTTCTTAAAAACATATAATTTTTTTTGTAAATATTTTAGGACAGTTAAATTCCAAACTTTATGGGCTGTCAAAAGTTGTATCAATCAAATTTGTACACTTTCTTTTTTCAGGTCCACCGTTTATTTGAACTACAAATATGAGCTGTCATTTCCATAATTAATGTAATCCATAACTGAATGTGACAAGACAAGAAACATTAACGGAGCAAAAAAAAAAAAACGAAGCAAAGTTGTATTATATTTTAAGGCTGTTTGTCTGAGAATATATCTTGAACTGCATTCATGCTATGTTTCAAGTAGATTTTGTTATGTTTATGCTTAAAAAATAAAAATAAGGGCTAAAATGTATCATCATCAAATCACTTCCAGTCCATTTATTTGATTGTCCGGACGACGTTCAACGAGTGCTGATACAGAGTCCGACACTGGAGCGCTGCTGATTTCAAGTTTAGAGCAATACAGTCCAAACTGAATGTGACAGTACATGACGGCAAGAAAATGTGCATTTACTTACAAGCTGTACATAAAAACAAACATGCACAGTCCAATTTGTGAGCAACTGACTCTTACTTGTTTCTTTAAAGAAATCATTCCAAAAGTCTGCATGGATCATACACAGACAAATCCTTCACTGAATGAACTCACTCAATTAGTCAGAGCGGTATCAACTGAATCTGACTCACTGGAGTGTTATTATGACTTTCAGTGATTTCAGTGACGTAAATTTTGCAAAATAAAATCTGAATGGTTGTTTATGACAGTGTATAGCTACAAAAACACATTTTGATGTAATGAATGATTCTTTAATAAATGAACACACGTAACAATTTCACAGTGCAATAACACTCAGTCAGTGACAAACCTACCAAAAAGAAGCAAGCAAACCCTGGCTCAGGCAAATCTACAAACTGCTTTTTTGTTACGAATTCCGATTCAAACTTCCGAATTTGATTCAAACATGCTCAAAGCAAAATACACTACTATTGGCATTTAAAATCATAGTCAAATTATTTAAGAAATAAACTCAATAAAGTGATGTGTGAATGATGGACGTCCCATTTCTTTCAGATTCTGTGTGGGCCTGAGATATAATCCAATAAAGAGGCCACAAAGACATGGCTCACCTAGCTATTAAAGTTAGAAAGACACATTGATCTGCTCCGTCTGCAGAAGCAGATCCAGTCTGGGGTGTAAGGGTGAATCATAATGTCGGTACAGAGAGCAGAGAGCACTTTTCCTGGAGACACTACAGTCAAAACCATTGTTTTTTCATGCACCATGGACAGTTTAGAGATTTCAGGCTATTTTTCTTCAATAACTTGTTGTCTTTCAGACTAGTGGAAAGTATAGAAGCTCGTTCAGGCCACGGGATAAAAAAACAAATTAAAAAAGGCAATTGCGGGTTTATATCTCACAATTTTGACTTTTTTCTCAGAATTGCGAAATATACTCAGAATTGCGATATAAACGTGCGATTCTGAGAAGAAAAGTCTGTATGAGATATAAACTCGCAATTGTATGAAAAAAGCAATTACCTTTTGTTTTATTTTTTTCCCATCCTTTTTTATATTTTTTATTCCATGATGAGAAAAAAAAAACAGGACCGTGAGATGTAAAGTCAAAAATCTAAGAAAATTAGTCAAAATGGCCAGATCTAAAAAAAAAAAAAAAGAACTGTGAGATATAAACTTGCAAATACTTGTTTTTTTATTTTTTTTATTCTGTGGTGGAAACAAGCTTTCATAGGAAAAAAACGTCCAAAATACACTAAATGTTTATTTTATTACACGTTATCTATTAATGTCTGTTGATTTCAAATTACAATACATATCTTTAAAGTTGTTTTCACAACATGATTTTTTTTCTCTCATTAACTGCATCATAAATCTCCACTTCAGCAGCACTTACAAACTTTACAGTTTTATTCCTATCTACTGTATATTCTGAAGGTTTGTACAGAGCGGTTTAATCATATACATCATTCACATCATTTATTTTATTCTTAAAAATGTTGAAAAAGTATTTCTCTTTTTTTCTGTCTCTTGACAATATTTTCTGATTCATGGAGTGCTAAAAAGAGATATGCAAAATCCCCTGGAAATGTATGTAAATTAATGCATATTTAATTAGACAATCACTTATTTGCATATTTAAACATACCATTAAAAAAATGTAATACATTGTAATAATAACAATTATCTTAATGTACTATGATTAATCACCTGGGGATCTCTCTTGTATAGTGTCAATTTGACATTGAGTGTTGTTAAAAAAAAAACAAATAAAATGCAAAATCACCAGAATTGTGGTGGTTTCTTCCAATAGTCAGTTACACTTTTGGACTTTCTCCTTCCAAGAGCTCTAGTATGAGAAACACCAAGTTTGAATGAACATATATCTCACTGATTCATTCTTCAGAACTCTTAATTACATCATTTGTCATCTAGTTCTGAACGTCTGGCATTACAGTGTCTGTTTCAAATGACTCTTTTAGAATCCTCATCTGCATCAAAGCCCTTCATTCTTTCTAGTCATCTGAAATGCCATTCATCTATTTCTCGACACGTTCCCTCCCCCTCTCTGTGCCCGATCCATCCCACTTTTCTCTCAGTGTTTAGACTGTCAACTCAAGACACCCACTCCAAATGCCAGCGCACTGACCAAAAACACCAGCGATGGGGACGATGACAGCATGCCACCGCCACACAAAAGCATCCTTCAAACTCCACTCAAACGCTTCACATTAAAAAGGCCACCATTATTGTCTACTCAGTCATGCAACGCAGACTTTGCTGTGCTTCTTTGTTTATGGCTTCCAAAGGGACTTTCCCATTTAAAAGGCTTTGTCTTTGTGGATGAGGCTTGTGTGACACTAGCCCGAGGCTATGAAAGTTTTACCGTCAAGCTCAACGAGTCAGAAAAACGCTCAGAACGAAGACTGGCCTGATCTCTGTGGTAGGGAGGCTCGGCTAGCGGTGGATAGCTGTTGTCTGAATTTTTAACAAATAGCAGATCTCATGAAATCAAAATCAGAGTTAGCTTGTTGTTGTTAGCTTTGAAGTTTTCTATATGATAATATGTTCCTAAATGTTCCTAGAAGAAAATAAACCTTTGGCAAACATACATTTACAACTTACAGTGATGTATCATATTCTGTACTACAGAAAGTTTTGTCCAGTAAAATACTGTCTAGAATGAGAATGTCACTTAAATTGGAAATATCCAGTAGGTTTGTCTTCAATCACACTAAAACGAATACGTCATCAAACTGAATTCATCATCTAGCTGCAAATTGGTGCCTTCATTGCATTCGTCCACAAAGCAACTCTTACAAAAAAGAAGTATACTTTAAAATAAACTTAAGTTCAATTACATTTTTCAAGCATTTTTTAGTAAGCATACTAAATCCAATGTACTAGTAGTATTAAAAAAAAGTTGTAAATAAAACAATTATTGGAGTATGTTTTACAAGGGGGGAAAACTATTTCAGTCTTTCTACTTCAAAATTCTATGTTTAATTCAATGTTTCATTGTAATTATGAAATTTACTAGCAATTTCAGAAACTGTTTCTGAAAATTGTCTCAAAGTAAACTCTACACCATTTGTAGAATTTACTGTCTTAATACATACGGTCTTATTTTTAGTTCAGAAGTATACTTCAGATTAATTTTATTAAGTAAACTTAAGTTCTAGTATGATTTCCAAGTAGTAACAATCCTACTATTATTTATTAAATGGTTTTAAAATCAATGTACGTGACAATTATATTGTATATTGTATTTGTATATGTTTACAACTGTGTACTGTAACTTACAAGTATACTATCAATATGCAATTAATATACAATTTAGTGCAATTGCTGATATTTATAAGGCCAAAAACTAAGATGAGATTCTCATAGCTTGCAATGTAAAGCTAAAAGAAGTATACTAGCACAGTTAGACTTCTTTTTGGTAAGTGATAAGTGAGGTTTTGTTGGGTTGTGACATAAACCTCATACATTTTTGATGCAAACTTCCTGTTTCAATAGGAAAGAAAACAGTCTAACTATTTTATAGGGTCTTTAAGGACCAACTTTCAAGTCAAAATTCTGAACAATTCTGAACTCAGGAATTCAAAGGTTCTTCAGGGAACAGAGTGAGGCTACGTCCACACGAAGCCAGAGCTTTCCCTATCCAATCTTTTTCCCTCGTCTCAAGAAATATCTGCGTCCATACGCAACCACAAAACTGACACAAACCGCTGTAGTATACATGCCAGACCAGTATGTGG
>NW_015542451.1:1918320-1937322 GCF_001515605.1 Sinocyclocheilus anshuiensis
AAAAACGTGCATTACGTCTAAATTAACTCATAAAAATCTAATATAATTTCGTAAATTGCATAAACAATTATGAACAAAACAGCATCATGTATTTATGCATTGCTTAATCCAAAGACCCGAAGCGCCATTCACTCTGATTGTATTTAAAAATATATGAGACGCAGTGAAAAGAGTGAAAAGGCCACAAATTCGCGACGTGTTTCCTAAAAGTTTAAACGGTTTTAACTTTGCATGGCTACATTGGCTACATTAGACGCGAGTGCAGCAGTCAAATTTTGTCCATCTAAAAAATGCGCTGAATATGTGTTCTGTGTGAATGGCTTGGTTTCGGTTTTCACCTAATCAAGATCTAATCCGCATTGAGCTTCTATATTTCTCTAATATTTTGAATGCATAACACAGCAGCGGCGCATCTCGTGGGCTAGACTAACACAACATTAAAATGCAACAACGTCACTTACATCATCACCACATCTAGCACGCCACTGATGATGCTCCCTGATGCACACCTAACATTCAAATGCAAATGTTTATTTTAAATTCGACTAATATTCATTTTTTTATTCACAATCTCCTCATCACAGGCAGGCACAGCACTCATGTTTGTGTTTGTGTGTGCTGTCTGTGTCACTCAGAGCACGTGCCTATATTGTGCGCTATATCGAACATTTTTTATATCGTTATTGAAGAAGGTGTACCGTCGATAAATACCAATACCGTTTTATCGCCCAGGCCTAATCTGTGTTAATGTTAGTTAATAAAAAGACAATCGTTCAGTGTTTGTTCATGTTTTTGTTGCTGTTACGTGATGTAGCGGTGTCGGACTAGGGGCGAGATGTGGGCTGATGACGTCATTGTTTCAGAAAATATAAGGATTCGCTGTCCACACGAAAACGCAAGGGCGGCATTTTCAGATTTATCCACTCTGGGACCCGGTTTCAAAAAATATCGGTTTCACTCTCCCAAAACGCCAGATCAGTGTGGACGAAACGCCTATACGGTACAAAATGTATGCGTATACAGCTAAACGCGTCTCCGTGTGGACGGGGCCTGAGTTTGAATAGTTTTGGTGATAAAAATTAGGAATTCTTTGGTGTTCTTCAGTTGCACCAGATTCAATGCAAACAGGCCTTTAGTCAAAACATACTAATATGTTTCCTAAAGATATCTTGATAACCACATAACTCCTAATTGGGCCTATGCATGCTTAAAAAAACTCTCAGTTGTATGCTCTAAAAAAATTTAAAAAAAAAAGCTACATGCAACCTATTTGTGTAGCCGGGTGAAGCGTGGCCAGGCGTTTGTGTGAGCTGACTGCTGTTCGCTGTAAGAGGTGTGATATCCTGCAGGCAGACAGATATGCTAAAGCCGGGTTATTATCTGGAGTGAGTGATACTGCAGATACTGAAGCAGCACTACAGTGAAGCACATTCAGATCCATTCCCTCTCACACTCTCCTCTCTGGATCCAATGCTCAGCGCTTCTGTGATTCTTCTAAATTAATGTCTTTTGTGACAATGACATACATGAGAGGATTTTTGTGGTCTTAACCAACCAACATTAACCAACAATCATCACAGACTAACATACAGTGGGGTCCAAATCTGTTTTTCATTATAATTTAATTAAGGCTAGGCACTATGGGCAAAACCATTGTTTTTTTTTTTTGTTTTTTTTTTTCAGGCACTGGTCAATTTTGAGATTTTGGGTTTTTTGCTTCCATTTCAGACTAGTGAAAAAAACATCCAAAATACACATTTAAGTGTATATTTTTATACTTTTATCTATTTTGAGTCTGTAGATTTCAATTATATCTTTAAAAATCGTTTTCTCAAAATTAGTTTACAGTTTTATTCCTATCTATATATAGATTTTTACAGAGGGGTTTGATCATATATCATATAACATTTAATCTTAAAAACATAGCGTATTTTTTTTTTCTGACTGGTGACAGTACTTTCTGATTTATGGTAATAAAAAGAAAAATCCAGAATCCCTTCTGTAAAAACCTTTAACTCTATTCAACAAAATCCATCATGAGTAGACATGCCCCTTACTGCTGATTGGCTACAAGTTTGTTTTTCTAGTCGGCCTGAATCAGTTTTCTAAAGCGTTTTTGAAAAATCGCTTACCCCACCTTTAAATGTTTTAATTAATTAATGTAATTTAATTTAATTGCAAATTATATATTCAGGATAATAATTTGAGCGAAAGGCTGATTTTTTAAAGAATTTCTTTAGTGTATAGTAACTCTTTTTACTCTAAGGTTTCATTTGTTAACATTAGTTAACTACATTACTATGAACTAACAATGAGCAACACCTAGACAGCACTTAGTAATTTTAACATTTACTAATACATTTTTTTTTTTTTTTTTTTCAAATAACTAAAATGTTTATGTTTTTACTTTTGCTATAATAATCCTGCTGTTAACATTAGTTAATGCACTGTAAGTTAAGATGAACAAACATATATACAGATGTATTGTCATTAAGTAACATTAACAAAGACTAATAAAAGCCATAAGAAATATATTACTCATTATTAATTCATGTTTGCTACTGCATTAACTAGTAAAATGAGACCTTATGGTAAAGTGTTAACCTGTTGTTGTTGTTGTTTTAACATTCTTTAAAATCCCAAAACTTAGTTTATTTTCTGTTAAAAAAAGAAAGAAAGAAAGAAAAGGTTTTTTGGACCCCGCTGTATATTCACAGTCCTTTGTCCGGCGCTTTCCACAGATCACCAGATGCAGTAAATCCATTTCCTACTTAATTTTATTACAAATTTAATAAGGGTTGAAGGTCGGGTTAAAGTTCAAAGGTGACAGGCTTCTTGCTTCTCTAATTCTTGTGTTAGAGCAGTAGCTGTGGTCTCTCATAAACCCGTATCCATCACTGAGCCAATTAGTCCAGAGTCAGTGTCCCTCTAATTCTGAGTCTGAAAAGTCCGTCCAGGACAATAAAGACCCTCATGCATGTGCAGAGAAACAATGAGGCTCCTTCCTTTACAACATAAAGTGCCTGGTGGAAAGTGTTGCACTGTGAAATATAAGCTGCTAACCACATTTCTATTAAACTGAGGGGATATTGTGCCACTCGAAATTAGACTTCCCACTTTCAAACAAAATCAGACTAGACCAGAACAATAACAATACCTTGCAGTAAAATGAAGAGTCAAACAGACAAGCAGCATCATAAAAAAACACAATTACCTCAACGTAACCTCTCTCTGTGCCTCAATCTCTCTCTCTGACTGATGCAATATCACACGTCCTGTACTGTCACTTCCTTTATTCACTTTTTTCACACTCCAGGGAAATAAAGACATTTTTCGGGAATTGGAGCCAAACAACAGGCTCTGCTAGACTCTGTATCTTCATATTCCAATCCCCTCTGAATATTCAGTGAATTTTCAATCTATCTCAGTCTCAGCCAAATCTCACAGGGTTAGCTGGTGTTTCATCTCAGGATTTGACTGACAAAAGGGTGCCACAAATAAGCACAATGGAGAGATTTCTGACCGCAAAGAAATATGTAAAGATGCCAAGATGCATATATATTCATATAAGCACAACATATGACAACATTGGGCCAAAAAAAAAAAAAGGAAATACATACAGTAATAAAAGTCGGAAAGAAAGAAGCCAAATCTTTGTTGCATATATAGTTACATTTAAAAAATAAATTACTTTAAGTAATTTCATTTCTTGTGTGTGTGTGTGTGTGCGTGTGTGTGTATACACACACACATATACAAGACATATAATATGCATCAATATTCATGAATACATCCAATCAGTGTTATTTAAGTATTATGTATATTCAGTTCTATTACTTATTTATATTTTTAATTTGCCTTTTTATTTTATATTATCATTTTTTTATTTTAATATTAGTTTTAATAGTTTTGTTATGTGCTTTTTTCACTTTTATTATTATTTTTTAACCTTCTATTTAGCTTCAGTTTACACTTATTTCAGTTTTAGCAATTTTGTAGCATTTTTAATTTCTATTAGTTGCCAAGACAATGTTTCTCATTTTAATTGCTGTTTAACTTTTTCTTACATTTTATACATGTAAACTTTATTATTACTTCAATTAAAAAAAATGATTTTTAATAGTTTAACAAATTTTCCAATTCCAGTTTTTCAATGGTTTCATGTTATCAAAACAACACAAATCTATCTATCTATCTATCTATCTGTCTGTCTATCTATCTATCTATCTATCTATCTATCTATCTATGTCTGTCTATCTATGTCTGTCTGTCTGTCTGTCTATCTATCTATCTGTCTATCTATCTATGTCTGTCTGTCTGTCTATCTATCTATCTATCTATGTCTGTCTGTCTGTCTGTCTGTCTGTCTGTCTGTCTGTCTGTCAGTCTGTCTATCTATCTTAAATCATATCCTCTTCAAATAAATAAATAACAGTATAAAAAGCATATGAGATCAGGATTTGTTGACTTATGATCCGAAAAGGTCATTATTAATAGTAATACTAAACATTAATTAGAAGTTACAATAAATTTCGATGATTTTACTATATTACTATTTGAACTGATAAAGAATACCTTAAATGCAATGTAAGTCACTTTGGATAAAAGTGTCTGCCAAATGCATAACTGTAAATGTAAATGTAATTTGCTATATTATTACTATTATTATTATTATGCAACTTAGTTTGAATAAAGAGCGTGTTAATATTATGCCAAAATACAATATAACAACAGTTTCTTGCTGATAGTATAAGTTTCACAAGTAAACACATCATATCACAGAAGTCAAATGGATTTCGAGCGGCTTGTTCATCATAGAAAATTCCGGCAATCAATCCTAGACAGAAACGAGACCACATCAACTCCAATGAGCTACAGTGAGGCTTTTAATCGCAGACTCTGTTGTGTTTGAAGCGATTTTAAAGGGCGGCGGGGTTTGTTCCTCAGAGCCTGAGTGACTCATGAAGTGATTTAAATCTCATCAGTCCTTCAGAGATGACGACAGGTCTGTAGGTGGATGAACACTAACCTGAAAATGACTGTTACCTCCGCACTCCAACACTCACAGACACGCACACGCATCTCTGTTTTACATATCCGCTCTCATTTTCTATTTATCAAGCCGTCATCAATGTGTACAAACACTGTTGATACTGTAATTGCACCATCACATGGACAAGCACTGTAATTTCACCATCAAAAGCTGACGAGCGCCTTTAAATTGGTGTCAGATAACTAGATAGCAAATGTGGAGACAGATAGTCAGCCGGCGATGATAATGACTATATTCACAAGTTAAATATGTATGCTACCTAAGGGAGGCCTGGCTGTGCAACCACATGGTGAGTTAAACCCCTGTGTATTCATTATCTCCATAAATGACTCTAAAGGAGATGTTACGGGAGTAATTGCTGTTATGACACAAGAGGGAAGCATCGTGATCGCCACAGGAACACAACAAACCAGAGCAAAGAAGGAAATAATGTGCAAAAATGATGCCAAACTGCTTTACATTCATCACAATTTCCATTCCTTTTCACAGCCATTAAAAGTTTATTCATGGAAAATTGATTTCTCTGTCAATCAGATTTTATTATCGGATTATTTCAAACAAATTCTTTTCTTCTTTTGATTCATCATAAATTGACAATTTTGTAAGAGCATAAGGAACAAACACTGCATGTGCCAAATATCGCATTAGTAATTCCAAGTAAAATTATGCTATCCACAATCTGGCTTTTCATGTTTTTTTTTGTTTTGTTTTGTTTTTACCCTCAGGGTGGTTCATGACCCTTCAGAAAAACTGGTTTATTTTTGGGATAATGATTGTGGGTCAGTGACATGTTGCTTTTATTAATTTATTCCAAAAAATATATTTAAAAATTAATTTCATGCATACTTCAATACACTAATAACCATGTATTTAGTCTCTTATTTGTAATATTGTTGGGGCATAAAGTTCAAAACGACAGTGTAACACAACCACAATGAAGAAAAACAAAAGCCTCAGTAAAACAGTAAAATTGCTAAAAAGAAACACTAATATTCTAATATTGCCTGCCAAAACAATACAGAAAAAATCATGTAGTATGACTTCTAAAAACATTTATTAAATGATTTATGAATTAATCATTCATTCATAATATTCATTATATATAATAATAAATTAAACTATATTGTAACTGTAACAGTCTGCATACATGGCATGTCTGTATTCTCCAAAAACGTATGTAATTGTGGGGAATAAATCCATTCAGATGTCAAGAATGTCAGTTTAGTAAATATATCACACAGATCGACGTCAAAGAATGTCATAGTTTAATAGATTTGAATCCATTCAGATGTCAGAAATGTCAGTTAAGTAGATTACATTTTGGTTTTGATCACTTATATAGCCAAAAACATCATGTCAAAATTTAGTGGATTAGATTATTAAACTACACTCTATATAATCATTTACATGACTGTAACAGACTATATACATGCATTCATGTTTTCTCTACATGCACTGAATCCATTCAGACGCAGAGGGTCTAAATATAAACTCAAGCATGGATTCAGAAGGAAGCATATGGAACGTAGGCAGCATATGGAACTCTGGCAAAACCGGCATAGCTGAATAAAATATTTGCTTCTATTTTTCCATCCCAGCGACTCATTTCAGCAAGAAATTAATTGGGAGCCCATTAGGGATTGTGAGGTGACATTTTTGAAGCTTTTCTATTGGCTAGATCCATTCATCCTGACTATTCAATCCAAAGTCCCATTTCCAATCCTTCCAACTGCCCTCAAAAGAAGACTTTGTCCAATCTACAGGTTGATAAGATGACTGTCTAAAGTTTGATCTGCAAAATGGATGACCGATAATTTGATTGGTTGCTTCATTTCAGTGAATCGGTTTAAACTGGACACTTCAATGAAATGATTCAAAAATCTGACCCAATGATTCATTTGCGGCATCATTCAAAAAGGTTCAATGTTCAGCAAAGCACTAGTCATGCATTACACTGTACAATACTTATATATGAATGCAATATATATATGTAGTCAAATATTGCTGTTCATGACTTTGTACTGAAAATAATTAAATATTATTCTTGCTTGTGTTCATTTAACAAAAAAAAGTGAAAACATGCCTTGATTTATTTTCAACTACACTTTTTAAATGGTATTTTACATATTTCAGCATTTCTACTTGGTTATGTAGTCAAATATTGCTGTTCATGACTTTGTACTGAAAATAATTAAATATTATTCTTGCTTGTTTTCATTTAACAAAAAAAAGTGAAAACATGCCTTGATTTATTTTCAACTAGACTTTTTAAATGGTATTTTACATATTTCAGCATTTCTACTTGGTTATCATGGCTGTTTAGTTAAAATGATGGTTCCTCAGATTAAAAAAAAAAAAAAAGTCTTTTGAGCCATTTCAGAGCAAATACATAAATACTTATTTATCAAAGCTGACATAAATGCCCTCTCTGGTATGTGATCACAAACAGCTGAAAAAAATGATTATAATAACACAGTGATGAAAAAGCAGAAGAAAACTGTTTAAAAGTAATCAGAGACTCTAGAAAGTAAAATAATAAAAAATCTGAATAATACAGAGCAAATTAAATCTCTGAACAAAAGGCAGTAAAGAAGTGAATTGTGGAAAGATTTGTAGGGGAAATGTGCTCTCGTGGGGGATGCGGCTCCCATCAACCTTACATAAAGGAAATATTACACTGGTTAGAACACAAATCTGACTAATGTAATGCATGAGAAAAAGCGGTATGACTTTTATGCGGTATGATCATAGAAATATCAGAGGCAAATAACCACCCTCACCACAGAAATGGATTTGACATACACAGGGAATTCAATTACGCAGATTGGCTATTACAGAGCAATCTCCAGTGGACAAAATTACAGGATTTATTCATAATGCACAGACAGATGGGGTATGTGCTTGAGTGTTTTTTAAGGGCAGGTGTATGTATTTTTAGACCTCCGTAGGCACTCCAGTGAAAAAGTGTTGTTGAGAACAGCCACAGCCTGTCCACAGACTATATACTGTATCAGTACACACATTACTGATTATCTAGGGAATGCATTTAAAATGGTTACCATTATATATTATAATCACTTATATAGTCAAAATCAGCATACATGTCTAAAATCTAACAGTTGAGTAAATTAGATTTGGGTTATAATCACTTATAGTCAAAATCAATGATATTGTCAAAAACATCATACAGATGTCAGAAATGGTATAGTTTAGTAAATTAGATGTGGGTTATGATCCATTTTAGAGCCAAAAACATCATACATGTCAAAAATATCAATGTTTTGGTTATGGTTATGATCAATTATATAGTCAAAAACATCAGACATGTCAAAAATGTCAGTTTAGTAAGTTAAACTTGGGTTGTGATCAAAATACAGTCATCACACATGTCAGAAATATCACAGTTTTTAGTAGATTTGGGTTATGATCATGACATAAATACATGACATAGCACGAACCATAATTGTTACAAGAAGATGAATCACACACATTGAGCTAGTCTGACACACAATCGCACACACATGAACATATTTTCCCTTAATTATCTGCTGGGACAACAGTAGCAGCTGGCTAATTGGTTAAGCAGCAGCCCTGGTAGAGGTTAAGCACTGCAGGGATCTGCTCAGTACTTACTGCAGACATCCTCACAGAAGCATACATGCATGCCTGTATAACCGAATATATGAAAAAAGACCACAAAGTTCTATTCAGTGCTGGCCGTAGCTTATTCAGAGCTAGTTTTCCCAGAGGAGGTCAGGTACATTTGTGTTTCACAGATGTACTTGAATTAAACATATCTTTGTTTTTCCTCACAAAGGCTGTGCAGAAATTATGGAGCAAATTACCTATTGTTTGTCAAATAACTCCTAGGTGTCCTCTGAGAATCTAATCCTGTCCGGATGGAAATGTCTTTGACTGTGATTGTTGTGTGTTTTTCCATCATAATGTTTCTCCTCATCTATTCTGACCTTTGTGGAATACTGTAACTAAAGCTAAATTTCTTGTCACCCTGCCCAATGCACTTTTATTATGGACTTAACCTAATTTCTGGGTACGGTAAGAGTAAGTGGTCCAAGTACTGGTGCCATACTATCTGAAGTAAAATAAAAATCTGATCACAATTACCAAATATAAAGAAAAATCTTGTTTTTAATAGGTTTCATGATGCATCCAGAACTCATGGCTTATTATAATGCCATCATTTAGACAAACTATTAAATAGTCTATGCCTAAAACGATTAGTGAAACTAACAGATGTAATGTTAACAGGTAAACTAAAACTATGAAACTCACTATTCAGAAAGCCTGCTTTTAATTGCCTGCGGTAGGATTGATCATCAGTCTTCTGCATTGAGTGAACTAGTCAAATATGACTTTTTGACATCACAAGGTTAATGCTCCGTCATGTTTGAAAATAACATAGCAATACTGTTAACAAAAGCAAACGTGAAAAAAAAATGCATTTGCTGAAGCAACGGTGACATTAGAAGCAACATTTAGTTTGCTTCTACAAGTCTTTCCGAGGTTTTTTTTTTTTCCCTTTATCATCACTTGTGTTTCACGGTACTTATACCTGAGTGCTTCGCATCACAAAAGCAAAGCTGTACCGGGTGCACTGCTGAGCAAGTTTACTACATCACAAAAGCACATATGGAGCTGCATGGTTATATGATGCAGACATCAAAATGTTTTATTTTACAAATCATACATTTTGATAAAAAATGTTTTCAGATAATAACATATTATTATGCAAGGCACTGTGTGAAATTAAGTCTTTATTATTCGATAATCTGCAACTGTAATTAGAATTTGTGTAAAAACAAATTAAAAGTTGTTGGTGTTTTACTGCCACTAGTGTTCATTTTAGCTCAAAACTGCAGTGAGTATGTCACTGATGCTTTGCTTCATTACAGCCTAAAGGTAAAACAAACTCCCCCCAAGGAAAAACATTTTGCATACATTCTGAGATGGAGTAAACAGTATATGCTCTCTCCCTGTGTTACAAATTGAACATTACCACTCACATCTGAACACTCTCATACCTGCTGTGAAATTCAGGTTTCTCATATCCCTCACCCATGTACATCCCCAGCCTACAATGCTGTCTTTCTGCCTCTCTGACTGGCTGTTTACTGAGTTCCATTTTCCTTATCACCCAGAGAAAATGACTCCACAGAAGTCCACAGGACAGAAGCCCACCTCTGCCTCTACTTCTACCGTTTCTGCCCTCATAACAGCAAATGAGCCAGAAACCATAGGGAATAAGAGCAAGCAGAACAAGCTAGATAGACCGTACTAAAGAGCAAATCAGAAGGTAAGAATTATGCGTGAGTGAGGAGGACAGATTTCAGTAGTCACTAGGGGTGTGAATTACTATCTGATATCCATTCATGGAGTGACAATACAATACCAAAATGATTCAGCATTTAAGGCCCGTCAATCATCTTCATCTGGCCTGAGGGAAGAGTACGCGCAGGTCGCACATCTTGAATTATTTTTACACTAATTAGTTTGTCCACAAGGTGGCGACACTGTGCCCTTTTATTATTTTTCAGACAAAGTACTGCACATTTGTTTGTGAAATTGAAATATGTCAAATAACTAAACTAAATAAATTTTTTTAAAACAAATCCCAAATAAAATAAATTAATAATACAAATAAAATAAATCTCTTCGTATAAACAAACTAAATGCCTGTGCTTTTTCCATTTATAATTAGAGGCAACCACTGCATTTTAATCATGATCCAAACTAGGGCTGCACGATAAATCGAAATGGAATCGAAATCGCGATTCGACAGAAGCTGCGATTGTCATGCGTATCTTTCAGTAGCACGGTTCTGTGATCAGCAGTAAATCTCCATCCAAAGGCCAGAGGGCGCTCTCGCGCTGAAACTCCAAATACGCCTCGCAGAAGAAACCCAGGAAATGCCTATAGCGGTAGCTGGATAAACAGAATTTAGGATTTAACTGCTTTTATTGATTCAATGTGACTAATAAACACACGATTATGACAATATATGGTTTATCGGAGTTATTATTATTATAATTTTCATTAAAATAAAGTATATTTATAATGCAATGCCTTTATCACTGCTTATAATACTATGAAATATGTTGCGTGCCTTATTCTGTGTAAGAAGCCACTTCATCTCACAAAAGGATTTATTTCAAACACTCGACTGACGTCATGAAGTGAGTTTGGAGTAAAAATATGTTATTAAATGTGGTATTTTCACATGCTTTCAGATGGAGCAGCATTTACTACACAGAGCCGTAGTTCACCGAGAAGCTATGCAAACAGCTGTCATTATCGCGAACGATTTATTTGATTTCATAATCCTGCAATAAAATCGTCTGCGTAACTTGTCAGTGAACTACGGCTCTGTGTAGTAAATGCTGCTCCATCTGAAAGCACGTGATGATGATTTACTGCTGATTACAGAACTGGCATTACTAACAAAATGCGCATGACAATCGCATTCAATTAATCGTGCAGCCCTAATCCAAACAAAGAAGCAATTGTGTCATTTCAAAATTGGAAGCAAAAACAGAATGGTCTGATTTTAGCTTTGTGAAACTATACTACATAAAACATCTGAATGAAACAAAAACAGCAGACGGGCTGCATGAGAGGCTAATTCACTCTCTGACAGTTACCGCTGTAAACAAAGCAGCGCTACGCTAATAAACACTACCTTAATACACATTATACAGAGGCGAGATGAAAGAAAATAACGAAACAAAAACAGCAGACGGGCTGCATGAGAAGGCTAATTCACTCTCTGACAGTTACCGCTGTAAACAAAGCAGCGCTACGCTAATAAACACTACCTTAATACACATTATACAGAGGCGAGATGAAAGAAAATACCATCTGAACTTTTCTGAAGACAGAAATATAAACCCCACCCTCAACTGTACCGCGATTCATTTAAAGGGGTCATGAACTGCCTTTTTAATTTTGTACTGAGGTCCACTTATAATGTTATCAAGATTTTTACATCAAAAACCTCATCATTTAGAAATAATCTGCTATTTTCTGTCCTGCTTACTCACACTTGTGTGGTGTGACATTACATCAGATCCAATATAGTTGCACAGCATCGTCTTTTAGTTTCAGTCTTTCTGAAAATCCTGCATCAAATTGCGCCTTGTTTATAAACGAATCTGTGGTAAAATGAAGTGAACCAAGGACCAAGTTCTTACTGATGGGGTTCTGGATCTGCATTAAAAATAAAGTTCATCCACTCTTTCCTAATGTTGGGATCAGAAGGAAGGCAATGCAAAGACTGTTTTTCCACAGCTTGGCACTGAACAGTGTCTTGTCTTGTTTCTGCGTAGACCCATTGTTTGCCTCTCTCGTTATTTACACTACGTGCATGAATCGGTGGGCGGGGCTAAACGGTGATGTACAGTGATGTAGAAGCAGGAGCTGATCTTCTTCTGCGGAGGTGGGGTTTAGCCACACTATTATGTCATAAAGTGTCACATCCCACAACCTGTCGTTTTGGAAGATTGCCTTCAATATAAGCTGTTTTTAGACTAATGAGAAATGTTTGAGTTCTGAAACTTACAGGATGTTTTTAGTACAATGACCTCTTATATGTCAAAAGATCAAGGGAATTTTGATTTCTCAGTTAATGACGCCTTTAACATCTCAACCGACTTGAATAGTCACATCGATTTTCAAACGGCTCGGGGTGCATTGTTGCATCCCTAGTGTAAAGACACCCAAAAGCCACTTCAGAAGCGCTTCAGTGCTGCCTTTGAGGTGTAAATTTGGCATAATATTTAGAGCAGGGGTCTCCAGACTCGGTCCTGGAGGGCCGGTGTCCTGCAGGGTTTAGCTCCAGCCCTAATTAAACACACATGAACCAGCTAATTAAGGCCTTACTAGGTATACTATAAACTTCCAGGCAGGTGTGTTGAGGCAAGTTGGAGCAAAACTCTGCAGGACACCGGCCCTCCAGGACCAGGTTTGGAGACCCCTGATTTATAGTTGCAATGAAATGAATGTATAATGAATTAATGTACAAAGAGTCACAATGAAAGTATAGCGACAGAAAAAATAAGAAAAATGAAGGGCATGTAGAACAATTGTTATTCCATTTTGATTAATAATTACAAGATCAAAATCTTAAACACACAAATGGATGAACTGTTCATTATTTAAGATATAACATGCATTTAGAATGCCTATATCAACCATTACCAAACATAGAGAGCTAGATGTCAAAAACTTGTTTCTGATGGCAGTCTGATGAAGACTTGAAGTATTTAGTATGCTGCACTATTTACACTAACACAACCACATGTGATTAAAATTCATCAACAGGCATTTAATTATCATGATATATGGAGAAAGTGACTAGGCCAGGAGAGCTTTAGTACACTGGGTAGAAATACTGTTTTGAACAAGTGTTTATCTTTTAATAAGAGTTCACAAATGCATTAAACTTCAGTGACTGGAAGTATGCTGATCATCGCTAATTCGGCCAATATGGTAACACTTTAGTTTAAGGACCAACTCTCACTATTAACTAGTTGCTTATTTGCATGCATATTAATTCCATATTGGCTGTTTATTAGTATATATTAATGCCTTATTCTGCATGACCATATTTTAGATCCCTTAATCCTACTCCATACATAAACATAAAAATAGTATGACAATAAAAAACTATTACAAATCTCAAGTCCAACGTTGGATGTACAAACTATCTAATCATGAAGCAATGCTCTAAACTTACCATGGTAACAGTTCCGCTAATATACCAAAATACCGAGTACAATGGGAAAGTTGTTGGCGAGCAGTCTGGGGAAACATTTGGGGAAAAGCCTGTTTGAAATAGACCCACGTTGATTTATTGTTGAATAACAACAACTGAACATTCGTGTCAAATATCAGTCGTCAGTGTGAAATTAGGTACACGACAGTCTTTATACCGGATTAACCTTCTGGCCTAGTTCTGGCAACACGGTGGTTAATGACACACACACAGAGAGCGAGAGAGAGAAACACGTACCTTGCGTATCTTTTACTCTCCGTCCCACCTTCTTCCGCTCGCGTCGGCACCGGTGTAACCTCAGTGATGTGTTTCCTTCGCGTGCTTTTTCTCATGACAGCCCTCCACCAGCCACAAAATACGGCTTCCTTTCCCTTCCGCAGATACTTGGGCTGAACGCTGGCCGGTTTCTCCGCTCTACATATCAATACCGCCACTGTTTGTCAGTAGCAGTGCACAGAGGACAAGGCGAGAGTCAAACGACAGCGATGCGCCACTGCAGTGTGAACGCGAGGCGACCGGATCATCGCAAGCGTGACTATGGCATGCAGCGCTGCACAGACTGACAGACCTCTGCCTTGGCCAACTGTAATGTCATGTATTATTCATAACCATGGGAGGGACCTACCGTCCGAGAGACTCGTTATCATGCAAGAAGTGGCGCAAGGTCAACGGCAATCAAAAGATCATTTCAGAGGCACTTACTGAGTGTTAGCCTATACTGTTAAACTCACCCAGTCAACTCAAATCACTGTCTGTTCAGTATCTGACAGTGTTATCTCATCTACAGCTATACATGATTTGGTCATGGGTAACAACATTGTTCATGTCATCCATCAAGTAAAATAGCCAAAAAGTATCACCAATACAGTACTATACAGTAAAAACATGAATATTGTGAAATATTACTGCAAATTAAAAATGCTGTATTCTGTTTTAATGTGTTAAAATGTCATTTATTCCTGTGATGCAAAGCTGAATTTTCAGCATCATTACTCCAGTCTCTAGTGTCACATCTTCAGAAATCATTCTAATATGCTGATTTTCTGCTCTGTTGAAAGCAGTAAAATTTTACTGCTTCATATTCATATGGAAAATGTGATACATTTTTTTCAGGATGCTGTGATGAATAGAAAATTCAAAACAACAGCATTTATTTAAAATATAAATCTATGTAACATTATATTGATCAATTGAATGCATCCTTGCTGAATAAGCTATTAATTTCTGTGAGAAAATAAATAGATAGAGCTTTTTAGATGGATGTTTGTCTAAAAATTTTTTAAATGTTACTATTTTTACATTTTTTAAATGCTACTCTTTAACAGTTACTTATTTCAAATATTCAGAGAACATTTAAAAGTACAATCCCATAATGCTTGAAAAATTATAAAATAGATTGTTTCCTTAACATTCACATAGCCAAGAAAAAAAAGGATATTTTGAACAAGAGCATTCTGAAATAATGTTAATTTAATGAGAACATTAGCAAAATGTTCTTATGTAAAATATAGTGTAGTTTCAGCAAAGTTCAAATGCCAACTTTCTGAACCTGTGACAAAAACACACACACCAAAAACTGTCATATGACACAAAATAACTTCATGCATATTGGTTACGGCATACTGACTTTGGTTTGGTGGACAAAACTATTTCCAAATAATAACATTTTATAATTGCTTCACTGACTATCCTTTAAAAAGAATAGTAAAAGATTATGCTAAAAACTATTTATGCCAACATTTACTCAACAGTTACTCAACCTAGACATTTTTTGGCTTTAAGCTTGACTTTTAAATCAGAAACTGAAATCGTTCAGAAAAGCAGTACTCAAGTCATATTTTGTATAAACTATTCAACATTCACAGTGCTGACCCTCATACATTTTTCTGAATTCTGTCATTCACAGTATGCATTAATAACTCTGTCACTGTCTGAGTTCGCCTTCACTCTAACCTCTCTATTCCTGCTACTTCAGATTCCTTCAGAGTCCAGGAGGACAGAAGTCTAAATGACATCTGCTGCCACAGAAAATACATTCACGACTTAGTGAAGATTATGAAATGCATTATTCATTCCGTCCATCTGTTCTTTCAGTTCCCCTTGTGGCCCAACTCATTACACCTCTCTCATTAACTACTAGTTTAATTTTCACCCTTGTTGTCTAGGGATTCTAAATGAAATCCTCACATTGCTGGGAGCAAATAAGGTGATCAGCTGTTTGTCACTGACCATGAGTCTCTGCATGTTTAGAATAATGCTATCAGACAGGCTACTGAACACGGACAGATTCTCTAACATAATTAACAAATGACTAATGTAATAATAGCATTTCAAACAAGAAATGCTATAGGGGTTCAAGAATATATTTAGTGACCCCCAAAATATTCTGACTCTTAAAGGGTTAGTTCACCCAAAAATTAAAATTAGGCTGTGTTTTACTCACCCTCGAGGCATCCTAGGTGTATATGACTTTCTTCTTTATATTAAAAATTGTCCTGGCTATTCCAAGCTCTATCATTGCAGTCAGCGGGTGTTGCAGTTGAACAAATAAAGCGCGCGCATCCATAATAAAACGTGCCTCACACGCCTCCGGGGGGTGAATAAAGGGCTCCTGTAGCGAATCCATGCGTTTTTGTAAGAAAAATATCCATATTTCAAATGTAATAAACACTTTTCTCTCACTTCAGTTATCTGTCATACGGGGAAGCCGTTCCGGCGGATGATGCAGCACGTATGCGCAGCGCGCATGCCTCTGAGATATGCTAGTCTCGCGAGTTTGTTTATAGGAGCAAAGGAAGCAATTTCCTAACTCTCATGGATTCGCTACAGGAGGCCTATGTTCCAAATTTGAAGTTGATATCACAAAAATTGAGGTTCCTGTGTAAATTGAGGTTAAGGCGAATTTATAAAATTCTGTTAAAATTATTACAAAATTGATTATCATAAAACAGCCAACTTGAGACTTTCCAACAATGTGTTTTGTCAAGATTAGAAAAAGTTTTGATAGTAAAAAATTATAGTAAATTTTGTAATATGAGACTTGACACCCTCCACTAGGGGGAGGAGCCTAATAAAAAGATTTAAAGTACCGTTTCCATGGTAATACAATGGCAGTTTTCAAAATGAATTCCACAGGATGAATTTTGAGAATTTGGATCTAAACAATTTCTTGTTTTATAAATGTAACCCTAACAAACTTCCTTTTGTGGAATGTTTTGCTTGAAGGCTAAGAAAAAGAATAAAACGAGATGCAAAGATATTCACATATTCTCTTAGAAAAACATTTTGAGGTTATTATTTAAATGCATATTAACTTATGATCTGACTAATAAAAAAATCGAATCAATGTAAAAAATACAAAAAAGTAAGATATTTATGAAAATTATTATAAAGAATTTCTGAATAAAGTTTAAAACCCTTAAAATCCCTGTCTTTATAAGAACAGCAAACCATTCTAAGATCAGAAATAAATGTTTTATCACTATTAGGTATTCAGGAGGAGAAATGAACAACACAGCCTTTATATTCAGACGGCAATTGTCATCTGGCCTTTTCTGCACTTTTCAAAAACATATATTTTTATCTCCAGAGGAAGATAATAGACCCTAACAAAGAATCTACTCTGCACAGAACCTATTGTCACATCAAGTGTTTATTAAAATGGCGCTATAATTCCAAGCATAATGCAAATGAAAAAAAAGTAAAACACAGAAGTCCAAATAACTTGTAACATTTGCTTACGTTTTAGTCATTGTGTTGTGAACAGGCAGGTTAGTTCACCTACTTTTTGGGAACTTAAATCTAAGATTTTTGCTAATTATTGCTAATTATTATTATTATGCACGTATCTGTTATAAAATCACAGAGAAATGAATCGTAGTGAAATTATTCACTTATAGCTACATTTAACCCTAAACTATATTTAAAAGAAAAAAAACATTATTTCTTTTTGTTTAGCTTAACTTCAAGTACTAAAACTAATAAATACAAATAATAATAACAATTCAGAAATATTAAAAGACAAAAACAATTTTTTTAACCGAATTACTACATTTTTACTGAATTACTAAAACTTTAACTGAAGTGAAAACTGAAAATACAAACTATAACACTAAAAAAATGCTGTGTTGTTTCAACATAACTTTGGGTCAAATATGGACAAAACATTTTAATAAAAATTTTAATCCAAAAGTTGGGTTAGTCCATATTTGACCCAAAGACATGTTGAAACAACCCAGCATTTCTTTTTAAAGTAAACAGTACATCAATGACACTAAAATAACACTGTCCATAGACACTACACAGGAATATGCAGCTCCTTAGTGAGGTTTTATTTATTTATTTTTATTTTTTTTGGATGACAGCAAGCATGAGTGACTTCAGAAGAGCTCTGCCAAAGATACAGAGATCCACTGGCCCACAAACCTCTTCTTAATAAACTCAACACTGAGTCAAGCAGGCTCTCAGTGGAGCGCTGCCTCTCAAACCCTTCAGAAAACATCCCACCCTCATTTTCTAAAGAGCATGTTAGAAAAAAAAAATCAATTTGAAAAACAGACATCTCACAGAAGAAAGGATCCTTATATCCTTATATATTAAAGCCAATATCTGAGTTCCATCAAAGTTACATAAAGACACAAAGCACCACAAAGAGCTACTTTTTCTTTCTTTTAAGCAAAAGATGGTGATCATATTGACAACTGTAAAACTATAAATTTTCTCCCATTTTGGTAGAAAAAAAACAGTATAAGGGAAAAAAGTATACTGTAAAACTAATTGTTTATATTCTGGATTAATAAAAAATTTAACAAAAAAATATCTGAGTTCCATGAAACAGTTACATAAAGAGACAACCCTCTTACTTAAATCTAATTTATTAAAAGAAATTTAAATAAAAACAAGTAACAAAACAAATTTTTTTTTTTAAATAATTAAAAAAATAATTGTTTGTATTCTGGATTAATGAATAGAAAACTAACAACACAGACATCTTGCACAAAAGATTATTCTTTAAAACCAACACAAGTATCACAAAAGCTACTTTTTCTTTCCTATAAGCAAAAGTTTTTGATTCTATAATGTTGTCTATAACATCTTAGAAAACAAATGTAAAACTTCAATTTCTCCCATTTTGTAAACACACACACACACACGCACG